>NW_026944224.1:385248-487849 GCF_033297405.1 Parathielavia appendiculata
TGAGGGAAAGGGGGATGAGGGAAAGGGGGATGAGGGAAAGGGGGATGAGAGAAAGGGGGATGAGGTAGGGTTGAAGACAAGGGAAGGTGGTGATGTGGACGGAGAGGCGAGGAATGGGAAAGGGGAAAAAGTAAAAGAGATACAAAGGGCGGATGTACAACAGGGGGAGGAGGGCGAGAAGGCCGCACCAACGGAAACAGACTCGCATCCACGGCACCGACTACGGGTCACCGGCCTCTGCGACTGGAGCAGCTGTGTGTTTGGCGACCCCCTCCTCGCGGCCGTGTTTAGCGACCCGCAACAGCAACAGCCGCCCTCGAGCGCGTTCCTCGGGGGCTTCAGCGGCGAGAAGCAGCGCGAGCCCAACCCAGACTACCACCACAGGAGGCCCCTCGATCCACACCACCACCTCCCCTTCCCCTTGAACGAGATTGTCATTGAAGCTACCGACACGGCCTGGATCAGGATCTTGCTCTACCAGGTCTACCACGCTGCGACGCATATCGTGGGCGAGTTCTACCGGCCGCGGCAGGACAGCAGTGCCCGGGAGCTTGAGGCGCGAAGGAAGCTGAACGAGGCGCTGGCGAGACTGGCTGAGGTGCCGGATGATGCGAAGAGGAAGCACCAAAGGCCGAGTGGCGAGATGTCGCCTGCAAAGAGACAGAGGGGCCCCGAAGAGAGGTGTTGAGGGTATTTTCAAGGAATAATGGCCGAAAGGGGGATTTCGGAGCCATTAAATGTCCTTGCAAAACAGCGGAAAATAATTGTGGATGGCAGGACATGTGTATCTGCATTGTTGCACTGCAGGATATGCGTCCTACATGTTGTCTTCATCCCAGTCCCCCTCATCGTCCCGTGGCAAGGTCATACCCATTAAACCGAGCAGGTTACCCGCGGGACCGGCCATGCCTGCCTGGCTCTTGAAGCTCTCCAGGAGGTTCTTGGCGAGGTTGTAATCAATATCCACCTCCTCGTCGCTGCCTTCGTTGTCGGCCTCTTCCCTGGGCGCAACTGCTCCTGCTGTGGATGGTCCCTCACCCTTCTCAGTGATCGAGGACGTAGCATTCGGCTTAGGGTCAAACTCCAATACGCCGTGGCCCTTGAGCTCTGATTCCATCTGCTCCATGAGCTTCCGAATTTCTTCGTCTTCGTCCTCCTCTTCTTCGGCCATCTCTCCCTGTGCCGCTTCCTCCTCGACAGCCTTTGCGTTGCCCTTCTTCTGGGTCACATCCTCCGCCGGAAGGCCCATCATATCCCGCATCATCCTCGCAAACTGCTCCTCATCAAAACTAATCTCTTTATCTTCCTCCTCGTCGTCGTCGTCGTCCTCCTCCTCCTCCTCACTGTCATTGTCCCGATCCATCTCCTCGATCTCAGCCCCCTCAATCCCCGCCGTCTCATCATTCAAAAACGCCTCAAACCTCGACACAATCTTTTGCAAATCAGCCTGCGCAGCGGCATTCCCAAAACCCCCTCGCTCACCACCACCTCCTCCTTCTCCATTATTACCACCTCCAGCCGTTCCCTTCACCTTCTCCTTAGTCTTCCCCTCCAACTCACGCTCAAACTCCTCAAAATCAATATCCATCCACCCGTCATCATCCTCCCTGTCCACTCCCTCCCATCGCGCAATCTCCTCGTCCAAAGGCAGCACCACTTCATCCCCGCCGTCCTCGGCCAGATCCTCCAGGAGTAGCGCCACCTCCCTGATGACACGGTTCGAACTCTCGTGCGCCTGCGCTGCTTGTAGTAGCATCTCGAAACCCGTAGTGAGCTTCATGCCCAGTTCAAGCCGCGCCAGTTTCTTTTTCGCTTCTGCGGCTCTTGCCGATTCCGGTGCTGCTGCTGCTGCAATCGTCGTCGTCGCAACCTCGACCTCGGCGTCGCGCAGCCGGTTGCTCCATACCAGCGGCGGCGGGAAGTGCTGCATCACGAGCTGCGCGTAGAGGACGCGCGTGAAGCGGACGCTGACTGTGACGAGGTCGGTGGGCGGGAAGATGAGTTTGTTTGAATTAGGAGAGAGAAGAGGCTTGAGGGAGTCCGCGGTGCGCAGGTAGAAGGCTTCGGTTGCCGGGGCGATGGACTTGGGTAGGGTCTGGAGGATGTAGGCTAGTTTTCGCGGGATGGTGGCCCGGGAGTGGTGGAGGGAGGTGAGGATGTGGGAGGGATATTTTTCGAGGCGGTAGAAGGCTTCTGCTTCGACTAGGGGGGAGTAGACGAGGGCGGAAGACGGGGTGGTTCTGAGCGTTGAGATGGCTTCGGCGAGGGTAAGGGGTTTGGAGTTGGAGTTGGAGATAGAGGGGCTTGAGGTGTTCGTGGCACTGCTTGGCGGGATGATGAGCAGCTTGCCTTCGTGGATCCAGACGCGGTTGGTGTCATTCTCCGGGCTGAGCCATTTCGGAGTGACCTTGGCGGCTTCGATGAGGAGGAACTCGCCGTCATTGTCGGAGACACGGACCCAAAGGCTGGGATATGTCTTGCTCAGTTCTCGCAGGAGGTACACAATGAGCCATTCGTCCTCGACATTGTCTCCGTAGCGGGTGGTCCCATGTAGATATGGGATCCCGAGGCCTGTGTGAGAGTTAGTCACTGTTTCTTGATGACAGGAGGCAGAACGTACCCTTTTGTACCTTTGTTTCCAGCTTAAACGGCTCTCTCTGCCAGATGTAGTCCTTGGCCAGCTCATCCAGCTTCTGATCTGCAGCCTTGCGAACTGATTCCAGACTGGGAAGGGTGTTGCTCGTCTTGTCGCCAATGACGAAGAGCATGTACTCTACACAGTCCTCGGCGGGTCTCATTTGAAATCCATCAAAGTCCTCGTCTCCCGGTCGTGGCTCCCTGGCAGTGTCCATATCTAGAGGTCCGTTTACAGTCCAGCTCTGGTTCGTTCGTTAGAATGGCACAGGCATGCACCCTATATGAAATAGAAGGTCAAGTGAAAGGAGAAGCGTAGATACCTGATTTCTGCGCTAATGAAACCAACCGGGTTTGAACTGTACTGGTTCCCTTGGGGCCTTGTGCCCGAAGCAAAGTTGTATGTGATCACAAATGCGGGTGGAACGGAGGTCAAATTTTCATCCGCAAGGCCGTTCTCATGAACGCTTTGCATCTACCGTTTGTTTAATTAGACTCGTTCCGGCCATGATACCAATCTCGTTCTCTTACACACCAAGTCTCCAAGTTGAAGTTGGGTTTGATGGTGGGGTTCTGGTGGGATTCTGGTGGGGTTCTGGTGGAGCTAGCGTGCGGATCAGACGCGCTTTCAGCCCAGGCGCGTTTCCGTCCTGAAGTCACTTCCCATCCCCAAAGTCACCTCGTCGTCAAGGCATTGCCCAGGTTGTCCTTAGATTTATGGGAGTTCGAACGGCATCGTGCATCTCGTCATTTTTTGCAGGCTGGCACAGTGAGTGATCACAGCGACAATGCCCTCCAGGACCATAAACGGCCTGCAGGCAGAGCCTTCGCGGAAACGCGTCAGACACGCTGCTCCCGGGGACAGCGACGATGAAGAGGTCCTTGAGGTTCAACAGGCACGCTCAAACTTCCGGGCTGAGCCTGTAAGCATCCTGGCCCGACAGAGGTCGGTCTGATGATCGTTTATGCTTACAGCAAGAATGTTCAGCGAAAACGACCGCGCGTCTCTGATGTCGGCGATGATAAGAGCGAACGCCACTCTAATCGAAAATCCACTCCGTTGGACGACGATCAGGATGAGGCCGAACCTCAAGCACCCACCTCCCCGAGCACACCTCCGAAAACCCAGTATGAGTTAATGAGAGATAATAATTTCGAGCATCTCCGCAACGAGGCCCTCGACGACCAACGCGCAACGCAGCGGCTCCGCTTCCGCCCCAACCTGCTCGGCCAGAGCGCCATTGCCGAGAACGGCATCATCGAGAGTGTCACCTGCATCAACTTCATGTGCCACGTCCGCCTCCACTGCGAACTTGGTCCTTTGCTTAATTTCATCGTCGGAGAAAATGGAAGCGGGAAAAGCGCCATCCTTACAGCCATCACTTTGTGTCTTGGTGGCAAGGCCAGCTCGACGAACCGCGGAGTCAGCCTCAAAAGCTTCGTCAAGGAAGGCTGTGAGCGCGCCGTGCTCATCGTCAAGATCAAGAACCGCGGTCAAGATGCCTACAAGCCCGATATCTACGGCGAGTCCGTCATCGTGGAGCGCCACTTCTCCAAGACTGGCAGCAGCGGCTTCAGGGTCAAGACTGCCCTCGGCCAGGTGCACTCGGTCAAGAAGCAGGAGGTCGACGACCTCGTCGAGTACTACGCTCTGCAGGTCGACAACCCCCTGAACATTCTTTCCCAAGACAACGCCCGCCAGTTTTTGAATTCGTCCACCAAGACCCAAAAGTACAAGTTCTTCATCGAGGGCGTCCAGCTGCAGCAACTAGATAACGATTACCGGCTGATCTCGGAGAGCCTCGAGCAGATGGAGGCCAAAGTCCCGGACCAACAGGAGCGCGTCAAGCATGCCAAGGTCGCCATGGACAGGGCCCAGCGTTTGATGGATCAGGTTGAAGGCAACCGCCAGATTCGGCACAAGCTTCGGATACTGCGCAGCCAGATCGCTTGGTGTCAGGTGGAGCAGCACGAAGAAGATCTCCGCAAGAGAGAGAACGAACTTAAGGAGGCCGAAATCCGCCTTGTTGAAGCGCAGCATGATGCGGAAGCGAAGAATCAGGCCCTGCAAATAGCCGACGAAAAAGTCGAACGCGCTGAAGAGGCATTGCAAGTCGTCAAAGACGAGGAAGGCGAAGTCCAGGAGCGGGTAAATAGCGCCAGTGCCGTTTTCAAGAGGCTGAAGGACGAGATTGAGAGGCTTCACGTCGAGGAGCGCGAGGCTCACCAAGCCTTGAAGGCCAGCACCGAGCGTGTGAAGGATGCTGAACGAAAGATTGTTGTGGAACAGGAGAAGCTGGAGGCTGCCAACGGCGAGGAGCACACGATGAAATTGCGAGAGCTTGATGAGGCAAACGAGACCATCAAGCGGCTCGAGAACGAGATTCAAGAGAACAAGGATCGTGAGCCAGAAGTTGTCAACAGGGCCGACGTTTCTAAAAAGGCACTGGAGAAAATCGACGAGGAGGTCAGACGGAAGCAAAACGAGATCAACGAGGTTGAGTCGAGAATGAAGCGCCTTCAAGAAGACCGTGGATCGATATGGGATGCGTATGAGGCGCAAGTCCCTAACCTTGTCAAGAGGATTGCGAACGAGAAAGGCTTCGAAAACAAACCGATTGGGCCGCTGGGCACTCATGTCCAGCTGCTCAAGCCCGAGTGGTCGTCCATTCTCGAAAAGACCTTTGGCGCCAGTCTCAACGCCTTCCTCGTCACAAGCAAGCGCGATGAGACGCTCCTCCGCCGGATGATGAACCAATTGAATATCCGGAGCTGCCCCGTCTTCATCTGCACCCCGCATGCGCTCGACATCAGCGGCAAGGAGCCTGATCCCGAGTATGACACGATCCTTCGAGTACTCAAGATCGATAACCAGATGGTCCGGGATCAACTTATCATCAACCACATGATTGAGCAGATCATCCTGATCCCTGAGCGTGTGAGGGCCCAGCAGGTCATGTTTGACGGCGCTCCGCCACGGAACGTCAAGGCTTGCCTAGCATTCCACGACCGCAAGCGTGGTGAAGGTCTCAGACTGGCCATGAACAACGGAAACATCTCTACCAGCCCCATCCAACCGAATCCGAACCTCAAACTTCGGATGAAGACAGACTCGGATTCCCAGATCGCGCTTCTGCGGGATTCTTTACAGCAGATTTCTGCCGAATACCAGGGGTTGAATGCTGAGAGACGCCGCCTTCAACAAGAATGCCAGCGCTGCCAAAAGACAGTGGCGCAGCTGAAGAAGGATCGAAATACCCTGGAACACAAGCTACGAACGGCGCGCAACGGGGTTGACGAGATTCAGGCGGAGCTTGACAGATTCGAGAGCAGCGACTATGGCAAACTGGAAGGTCTCAAGAAGAACCTCGAGGAACTGAAGGATGAGCTGAATCACCACGGGATTCAGTATGGCATGCTGAGCGCAAAGAAGCAAGACAAAAACGCAGAGGTGGAAGAGGCTCGCGAAAAGGTCAAGGAGCAAAAGCAAGAGATGAAGGACTATGAGCAACGCCTCGGCAAGGCCGAGTCCAAACTTAAGCAAGTCCGGGAGTTGCGCCACATTTGCCTGATCGAGAAGAACGACATCATTGCGAGGATGGAGGAATACGCCGGGCAGAAGGAGAAGGCAGAGAGGAGACGGGCGAGGCAGCAAGACTATATCAAGGACGTCATAGCGCAAGCCGAGACCGTGAGCAAGGAGCGCGCGTACATCCCTGAGATTGAGACGTACGAAAGCCTTAAAAAGCAGTACGACACCCTCCGAGCGCGACTTGACAACGTCGAGAAGAACCGGGGAATGTCCGACCAGCAGGTCCACGATCACTTCAAGGAGGTGCGGGAAATGTACACGCAGGTCATCGACGATCTCGAGTCCATCACCACCGTGAACAAGCGCCTCCGGGATTCCCTCGCCGTACGCCTCGAGAAGTGGCGCAAGTTCCAGCGTTACATCTCTTCGCAGTCCCGCGCAAATTTCATCTATTTGCTCAGCGAGCGCGGCTTCCGTGGCAAGCTGATTCTTGATCACGAGCGTAAGTCACTGGACCTGCAGGTTGAGCCCGACAAGACGGAGAAGAGAGCCGCCGGGCGCAGCACCAAGACGCTCTCTGGCGGCGAGAAGTCGTTCTCGTCCATCTGTCTGCTGCTCGCCATCTGGGAGGCTATGGGTTCGCCCCTGCGCTGTCTTGACGAGTTTGACGTCTTCATGGACAACGTCAACCGCGCTATCAGCACGAATATGCTGGTGAGTTTCTGAAGAAAAGGTGATACGCGGTCTGAAAACGAATATTGCTGACAGGGTGGATTACCAGATTACTGCCGCGCGCCGTTCGGTGAATCGCCAATACATCTTCATCACGCCCAACGCGATCGAGGGTCGCACGACTCTGGACAAGGATGTCAAGATTATCCGGTAAGTTGTCCTCGGCCTGAGATGTATGAATGCTCTAACTGATGCATGACCAGCCTGACCGATCCTCGACAACGGACGCTCGCTGACCACTGATCCTCGACATTTGTAATTCTGCACATCTTGTCATGGTCTTGTTCTGCCTACCTGTACTGCGAGCGGTGTGGCAACCTGTAATGTTTTAGGGATCTAGGTTTGGGTGCCTTCTGGACCGGCTGGTAGGCGTTGAAGGGGGGGAGAAAGGCGTCTTGCTGGGTTTGCAGGGACTGTGCTCCCATGGCTCATACGATAGACGGCAGTTGATGGAGCATGTCCATATATCTAGCGAAACCTGTCCGCCTTGGACAGCATGATTATAGTGCTAATTGTACAGAGATTCTTTCTCTATCCAAATCCTACACGGCATAGCTACAGTATGATGGACAGATATTGCCCAATATATCCCAACATCGCGACTGCTTGTCCGCCGTTTGCGTGTCCCTACCGGACCCTATATTCTTAACCCCTTACTCCGCAACACATTCACCGCCGCCCCGGCGTTGAACCCAATCCACTCCCCAACCGAACGCACCGCGCCACCCGCTTGAGCCGCCTCGTCCAGTCGCCGCCGCAGGAAAGCGCGCGTCTCGCGGAAACCGGGGGACTGATCGGTGGTCTGGAACAGCTCGGCTGCGGCGTAGATGGCCGACAGCGACGCTCGCTTCGTGTACCACGAGGGGTCGACCGACACGTCACCGGCCAGGTAGAGGATCTCGTCGGCTAGCGAGGCCAGTTCGGCCAGTGAAGCGGGGATGTAGCTAGGCTGTGCCATGATTGCGAGCGCCTGGGATGACGAAATCCAGTTAGCCATTCCATCCAAATCACTCATCTTACGTATGTTCCTAACAAAAAGAGAAAACCTTGGGCGGTTGAGAAAAGGATGAGGTGAGAAGAGAATAAAACCATACCTCCTGCCACCGCCTAACCACACCCGCCGTCTCGTTTCCCAGCAACCGCGCCCACGCAAGCGCTTCGACTTTGTCCTCCACTCTCATCCTTTCACCTCCACCACTCCCGAGAATTTCAACCAGCTTCCCCTTGAGCAACGTCCGCTGCACATGCAGGTGCCATCGGATTAGGCTGAAGCTACCGTCGGGCAGGATCGACGGGCTGATGTAGAGCAGGCCCGCGTCGCGCGCCCCAAGGGCTAGGGCCTCGGGCGTAAAACCGTGCGAGGGGACGTGTGCGTAGGCAGTAGAGAGGAGGGAGGCTTCGGCTGGGGTGAAGGGCCCTGGTGGGGGCGGGTGGTCGTAGGAGTGGTATGTTCGGGCCGATCGGGCGATGGGAGAAGGCTGGATTGGGAGGCGGAGTCGTTGAGTGGTGACACAATTGTTGGATTGGGAGGTAGAAGAGGTTATGGTCCGAACTGTGCCGGTCGAGGGGCTGTACATCGGGGAGCTTGCTGTCGCCCTCTTAGGGAGGTTTATTGGCCGGGAATGGCGCAGGAGCATTCGCCGGGTTGCCGCGGCGCCGGCGGAACAGGATATAGGCCGAGTGACCATGCTCGTTTTTGCCTTCAAAGAGCCTTGTGACGCTAACTCGGAATTGGTTTCTTGTGAATGTGACCTGAGGTAGTAGGCCACCAACTTCAGTGTTGTCGTTCGATCGCACTGCAGGGAAGTCGGGAGGTTCCCGACTCATCTTGGTGAAGCTAAGATATAGTGGAGCTCGGCATGGGGCGGCCCGTAGTGTACATCAAGATTACCTTATATTAATCGGAACTCACTGGGAGCGACCGAAAGCTCCATGTCTTATTCACTTCTTGTAAGTGTATTGAGTTCGAACCAGTGTTGCTCTAGTATCTGTGACAAATAGGGGCAAGGTCACAGTCGATGGCTCTCAAGGTTCTCGCCAACTCTGGTCCAGAAGTGCTCCTGGAAAGACTCTGAGAAACCTGTACACCAGTTTGACTATGTACCTTAGCGATGCTAGGTACTGTACACAACAGGTCTACGGATGTACTATGTACTGAGTAACTAATCTAGTCGACGTTTCCACGTTCAAGACAAAACCTAGTCAAGCCTGGACAGCGACGGCATGATAGTCGAACGATGGGATGTCCGGGCGAATTTGCCGATCAATCGATGCTCGCAGCTGCGTTAAAGGTATTGATACCGAGCATGACTCTCACACTCCATTCACCATAATCATGGCGGAGGGAGCCTTCCCCCAACATAACGGAACCCCACTTCAAAGCCTTCAGCCAGCCATGATCATGCCCCGCATTGGAGAGTGTCCAGCCCATCCATAGCACGGCTTGATCTTCACAGGACAGGTTCATCACTTCGAGACGGTCCAAGCCTCTATTGGTCCCGGGTGTGTTCTTCTCAAAGCAGCAGCTAGTGTGAGGATATCCCCTGATGAATGCGCATGTGGTGGGCGGCGAGGTCCAACCTGGCCCTTCACAAACAGAATCCCAGTAGGTCCCAGGGCCTCGAGGCTCCTCTTTTTGATGAGTCGATTTGCGGCGTTGAAAGCTCACCAGAGCGAGGCTCCAAGTTCATGACGCAGCCGCCGTCACTGCATGAGCCGTTGTATTAGCGACTTCCATCCTGCATTGACCGGTCTCCTGCTTTGCTCTGGTTGGCCTGCTGGCAATCGCGACAAACCAACTGTCCGGCTCCGTTCCTCTAATGGTTGACAATTGCATTCGTTGTCCCTGCTGCCCAAGGCAGAAACATCGTGCCGGCGTTCCTTTACCTCCTTTGTCCCCCACATTGGTACTCCTTGTCACGGCGGTACATGTTCCTGAATGGCCAACTTACTTAAGGACCCTCGTTATCTTGCCTGCAAGCGGCATTGAATTCTCTTCATATACATCGATGGCTGTGGGCTAAAAAGACGTGAGGAGAACCGGATTGGCCCATGTCAAGTCGGCCCGCTCTGTCGTGTTACACTCGATGGGAGGCACGCACCAACCTGGAAGCTGATCGATCAATAGGCAGAGACAGGCCAATGTTCGTCCCTGCTGTTGTAACATGGCTTTTCCAACCGAAAGAGGGAATGTGGAAAACAGAAGACAGAAGAGACAGGACTCGGTGGAAAAATGTATCTCAACCAGCAATACAAACGAAAATCGATGTTGCGATGAGGCACGCCGTCAAGGACATGGAGCGAGGTAATCTGCGAACCCACCCGAGTAGCCCAATAGGGCTGCCATTGACCTTTGAGCTTCTGGATCACAAACTCCACAGTGGACCCTTCTGTATCCTGCTGCAGCATATGAAGTACAAGTATTTTGCAATTTTGGTAATGTTGTAAGTGGTACTGTTGGTGTCCGTTTCATCCACCGAGGTGTGTGGTCTGTGCTTTCAGTCACTGAGACCGGTTCCTTCCGCTGGACTTCTGGCCAGCACGAAATTTTTTTTCGCCAAAATGTGCCTGTGAGTTCCCCGTTGCTCCAGCCCACTCTTCCTGTGCTTCCCGCCCGCACCGCAGCGCGCACAACCCAAACCTCATCCTCAATCCCGCGGTATCATCCGCGGCCTCCACGCCTCCGCCAAGGGACTCCACAGAACCTCACATGTTGGCGGCGCTTGTGCTGGGCCACTCACCGACGTGCGTTTCCCTGTCGTCCGCCTTTTCACCCTTGCTCAAGTCCCTAGGTGACTGCGTTTCCAAACTGGTATGGTATCGGACCTCTTTTTCGGTGGTCAGACGAAGCGGCACGAGAATTTCAGGAACTGACTCTGGGCAACGCCTCCTCCAGCTGCACCTCGACTCGACCTTCTCTGGCCGCGTCGCCTGAGCAGCAGCCTTCCCACCTGAGGTTCCACTGCCTGCCCTTGTTTCGGTCTTGCAGCGCGCCTCCAACCTTCTAGGTTCGATTCGGACAGACACACGCCTGCCCGACCTGGCCTGAGGCTGATCGAGATCCCAGATTCCCTGGATTCTTTTCTCGACCGATTTCCCGGTCCTTTGTGCCAGCTTTCAATCTTGGCTTCACCTGCTTGCGACACCCCCCACCAACCCAACCCAGGCGACATCCGACCGGGAACACCTGCAGTTAGACACCGCGTTCAGCACCCAATCGTCACGTCGACGATAATTTCCCTCTGTCGAGCGGCTAAGTTGCCAGAGAAAGATTTCGACTGACCTATAGCCATGGGTAAGTGCAGAATCGTGTTGCATTCTCCATGTCCAAGCACCCTCTACCTCGAGCCTCTCCCCCCCTCTCCAGTCTTCTGCGCGCCGACCAATCTCGGGATGTTTGTTATCGTGGACATCCTTCGAGTCTTTCAATGGTGTGTTACCACCGCTTGTAACCCCAAAAACCTCCCTAGTCGTCGTCCCTGACGATTCACACACGCTCAGCAAGTTGCACCCTTGACGGCCGAGGTGCTTCAGCTCGTCGTCAAGCCTCGTCCGGCTTCCCACACACGGCGCGGCTCGCTGCTGCAGTGCCTTGTGTCCCCTCCGACGTCCTACCGTACTACATGCGGCCTCCATGTACAGAAGTACCTTCACACAAACAGCCCCCCCTTCCCTCGGCCTTCCCTGCCCTGCATGTCTATCCCATCCTGATCCACCTTCGGATTTGTTCACAACTTCCCCCGCCGCGGCACCCCGAGTACTACTCCCTCAAATTGCCACTCAGCGCTTCACTCGCTCCCGCATTCCTCCTCCACCTCACAACCACTTACCCCAAGCTTCAACCGATTTTCTTCTTCCAACCGTCTTTTTAGTTGTTCTAACCGTTGATTATTTTGCAGCTGATTCCGGAGATAACTATCGCCCGGTAAGTTTTTTCTTTCTTTCAGTTCCCTCGTTGAATCCATTTAACTCGTGGTCAATTCGACCTCAACATGGAGCTCTCTCCCGATTCTCGACCTCTCTCATTCTCACGACGGGATGCTCCTGTCGATGTGGGCCGTGCTCAAAAGCCAAGGGCTGCATTGTTCGCTGGGGTTGGCCGGTATCCACATCCCCTCGATCTCATGGATCATCGATCGCCCCCGCCATAGGTGGCCTTGATCAACGAGCTGCAGGGCGCGACGGCATCGGCTTGGTCAATCCGGCGCATCATGTCTGTCCCTCGCGCGGAAGCAGCCGGATCCGTCCCCAGCCAACCTCTGATCCATGGCGCACTATGCAGCCAATTGCTGACGAACGGCAGCGTGAGAGGTCGCGTTCCCCTCGTAGAGGACGTTCAAGGAGCCCGAATACTCGCCGATCGTTTTCGCCCCGTGATCGATCGGATAGCCGGCAGCGGAGAAGAAGTCGGTCTCCCATGACTGGACAGGCCGCAGCTGCTGGAGGAACAAGCTCAGGATACAGCGGAGCTCCGCACCGGTCGTACGAGGATCGCACAGCCCACAGAGAACAAGCCATGAACAACATTCGCGAGACATCGCAGCAGGACCGCCGCGTCTACGTTGGCAACCTGTCCTACGACGTCAAGTGGCATCACCTCAAGGATTTTATGAGACAGGGTGGGTTCTGGGGCGACGGTCGGCTACAACACGGATCCAGAGGCTAACGCTCGCGGGGTTTCAGCTGGAGAGGTGCTTTACGCCGACGTGCTGCTTCTTCCCAATGGAATGTCGAAGGTGGGCGCCTATGAGTGATTTGGCTGGTTCTTTTGTGGTCCTTTCCTCTCGGTTTTTGATGGATTGTTGGATTGACGGGTTGGGACGTTGTCCGAGGTGAATTTAGGGATGCGGGTAAGTTCAGTCTTCGAGCTGCCGGATGATTACTATCAAGTTGCTAACCTTCTCTGTCTAGTATTGTGGAGTATGCCACGAGGGAGCAAGCTCAGCAAGCTGTAGCGACACTCAGCAACCAGAACTTGATGGGCAGACTCATCTACGTCCGAGAGGTGAGGCATTCGCCCGCGTATAATGCCATTTTTTGCATCGGTCGTATTGACTTCAAACCAGGATCGTGAAGCCGAGCCTCGCTTTGGTCCTCCGGGTGGTGGTGCTGGCCGCGGCGGATTTGCTGGTGGCATGGGCGGCCCGGGCTTTAATGCTGGCGGTGGCTTCAACCAAGGCATGGCTGGCGGCGGCGGCCGTCAGATTTACGTGTCGAATGTTCGTCACCTTCTGTGACTCGATGGTTACTGTACTAATCCTCTCCGATAGCTGCCCTTCAACGTCGGCTGGCAGGATCTGAAGGATCTTTTCCGACAGGCTGGTAAGCAAAGCCAACGGATCCGCTCTGACGTTCAACTGTAAATTGACTTCGCTTTTCTTTTACTTTGACAGCTCGCGTCGGTGGCGTCATCCGCGCCGATGTCCACCTCGGTCCTGACGGCCGACCCAAGGGGTCCGGCATCGTGGTTTTCGAGTCCCCTGAAGATGCGCGCAACGCTATCCAGCAGTTCAACGGCTACGACTGGCAGGGCCGCATGCTCGAGGTCCGTGAGGATCGCTTTGCTGGTCCTGCCATGGGCGCCGGGGGCTACGGCCGTGGCGGTTTTGCTGGCGGACGCGGTGCCTTTGGAGGCGGCTATGGCCGAGGTGGATTTGGCGGAGGTCGCGGCGGGTTCGGTGGCTACGGTGGTCGCGGCGGTTATGGAGGCGCTGGCGGTGGTCCCGCTGCCTACGATGCCGGCAACGCCTCGGTCCCCCCCAACCCCTTCACCGATAATGCTACCGCCGGTGTCGAGAAGTGCGACACGATCTATGTCCGCAATGTAAGTTCGACCACGGGTCTCGCTGAGCCTTCAGATTTAAATTGATTAACCGTTTCTCAGCTCCCCTGGTCGACCAGCAACGACGACCTGGTTGAGCTCTTCTCCACCATCGGCAAGGTTGAGCAAGCCGAGATTCAGTACGAGCCGAGCGGTCGGTCTCGCGGCAGCGGTGTGGTCCGCTTTGATAACGCAGACACTGCCGAGACAGCCATTGCCAAGTTCCAGGGCTACCAGTACGGTGGTCGTCCTCTCGGCCTGAGCTACGTCAAGTACATCACCCCTGGCGGTGGTGACAGCATGGATACCGATCCCCACGGCGGCCTCACTCAGGATCAGATTATGTGAACAATGCTCTGGTTCATTGGGCGCGCAATGGGTTATGGATCGCTTCGGGTTTTGAGCAGCCCGGAATCAGTACGACTGGGGTTGCATGCGGTTACACTGCTTGATGCGGTTTCATCGTTCAACAAGCCACCGATTCGGAATTCCGGCGTTTTCGTACCTGGCGCGTCTCGGCATACTCGTCCTTTTTCTTTCCTTTCTCTCTGTCTCTTCGACGTTTATCTTGATTTGCTATCTATCGCCCCAGTACGGCGAAGCAGAGCAACGGCGCGACTCATTAGATGGGACGAGCTGCATGCTCAGCAGCCTGCGCCTCAGCGGCGCATGGTCTCGGGGAGAATGCTCTGGTTCGGAAGGATGAAGAGGGGGCCTACGAGGTCCGTTTCCTACTTTCGGCACTCGGCAACTCACGATCGTGAAAAGTTCTTCGATGGTTTCTCTCGTTGAGGCTCTGCGTTTCTGTCTCGGGACCCGCAGGAATTGGGAAAATCGGAGGGCTGTTTACCCTAGAATGTATTGTCGAATAAGCATCTGATTCTCCCGTTGATGGTGGCGTTCGATGGAAGGGCATCGAGCAGTCTGGTAGGCGTGTTTGCTTGCTGGTAAAGGTATTCGTCGTGCGAAGCGTTCTGGCCTGGGTGGCTGGCGGCAGACTTCTGGTGAGTTTACGTGCGGCGACGCGTAGGGATGCTTCGACTCTGTAAAGAATAGTGCTGGCGTGATATGGTATCGGCGTCTCGGTGCATTTTTTGAGCGGCAGGCTTGGTTGTGCGGACGTCTCGCATATATACCCCCAACGCTGTCAAGTTGAACAGCATGTTCGAGCAACCCAACTCTCCATCTCAACTCAGCTCGCCATTGCTGGCCAGCGGCGGATAACGAAGGAACTGACTTGGGTCCACGAACTGACTTGAAGCAACCAAAGAGGGAGATAGATACGATATTGCAAGATAGACAGCCATGTTGTCTTCTGTCCTAAAGAGTTGCTCATTGAACAGGAAGTTACCATTCGGAACCAAACATACTGTACTGCAGCGTTATGTAATTTACATAAAAACCAACGGATTCTTACAGATGTGGATACGGTAGGCTTTGTGGACGTCATCCTGCGTGTTGTGGATAGAATGGCCCGTGCATATGAAGCGAACCCAAACAAGGACAAGCGTCGTATTCTTCGCGTAATGAGTGCAGGTGCTTTACCAAGTCGACACCAACCTGAGCCCCTCGTGTGCAGGGCAGATTGAGAGGTAGGGCACATGCATGGCTCTAAAGTTGCGATTCCCAGCGGATGGCCGAGTTAGAAGACTTCCAGTCTCAGAGTTGAATCGCGACATATGTTCGATTGTGCCGTCGTCAACCGTGATGCCCGGGATTTCGCAATCTGGGTTCGTCTGAGAACATGGCCGACTCCAATGGTCCTTGGTCCGCTGAGAGCGAGCCGCAGTTCTGGGATGGTGAGTCTTTCGGAGAATCTGAAATTTCCAAATGGGTTGCAGCGAAACCTCTACTATGACATGAGTGCTGACAATGGGCCCCCTCACAGCCCTAAACGGGATCTTGACTTCGGCCTGTGCAACACCAGAGCAGCTCGACGAGACGTTGCGCTCATGGCTCGACCTAACTTCGGAAGCCCGGAACACATATCTCGACAGCGAAGACGATGTCGCCCACTGTTCCCAGATGCTCCTAGAGAGCCCGATATTCCGCAACTACGGCGACTACGTGCGGACACAGCTCATCTACAGCCTCCTGCAGGAGGACGACTTCGCGAAGCTCCATGTCTATGCCAACTTCCTCCTTCTCGACGGCCGGACCGAAGAGGATACGTTCCGGACCATGATCAACAAGGGCTGTTTTGTCCGGCTGCTCGAGCTCATCAAGGGCTGCGGGGGCAAGGATGCTCGCCTGCACCGGCTTCTGCTGCAGCTGATGTATGAGATGTCGCGCATCGAACACCTCCGCTCTGAGGACTTGCTGCAGGTCGATGATGGCTTCGTCATGTACCTGTTCCAACTCATCGAGGCACTGTCTGACGATGCCAGTGACCCCTACCACTACCCGGTGATACGAGTTTTGGTACGTTTCTTACCCGCCCTAGGGTCGCGCTCGGTGATGGCTAACTGCGCGAGCAGCTGGTCTTGAACGAACAGTACATGGTTGCATCTACTTCTGCAGCAGTGGATCCCAACTCTCCCACGGTCCTCGTGACAAACCGGGTGGTGAAGATTCTCAGTATCCACGGCCCGTCATTCCGGACCTTTGGCGAGAACATCATCCTGCTCCTCAACCGGGAAACGGAGACGTCACAGCAGCTCCTCATCCTCAAACTCCTGTACCTTCTATTCACCACCGCGGCGACTTACGAGTACTTTTACACCAACGATCTCCGGGTCCTCCTGGACGTCATCATCCGGAATCTGCTAGACCTTCCAGCCGAGGCCAACATGTTGAGACATACGTATCTGAGGGTACTGGCGCCTCTGTTGGCGCACACCCAGCTCAGCCAGCCGCCTCATTACAAGCGAGATCAGATTGTCAGCCTCCTCGAGATATTGCGCGGCAGTGGCGGCGCCCACTTCCTGCCCCCAGAGCCGACAACGCTGCGCCTAGTCGAGCGAGTCGCGAAGACGCCCTGGCTGGCCGCGGGCGAAGAAAAGGCCGAGTCTTCGCCAGACACGACAAGCCCTGTCGAGAGCTTGGTATACTCACAGACGGGCAGCTCCGTGAGCGTCGTGGCCAACGTGTCGGAGAAACCAGGCGTCAAGACGCCGAGCCTGAAGTCCAACCGGGGGGGCCTACGGGCCTCGATGACCAAAGACAGGGCGGCGGCTACCGCTACGGATGGCGGGAGCCCGCCCAGGCCACCAATATCGAGGACTCTGAGACCGAAGATGTCTCTGCCGGAAGTGCCCAAACACCGTCACGGGGTGCCTATTGTTGGCCACCCGTCGGTCAACATGACCAGTGGGGCCGCGCACGTTGATGGGAACGTGGTTCCGAAGAAACCGCCGCCGCCAAAGATTCCGCCACCGCGGAGGAAAGCTAGGCTGCTGGTTGCGACGGGTGGCAGTGATGCTCGGACTACGGTCGAGACACTGCCGGCGACCGAACCGGCACCGCATCTGGCTTGAACGGCCGCGAGTCATTCTTAGTCGGAGCTGCATCAGTTCTCTTTTCTTGTATTTGAGTATCTTGCGATCCTGGGTTCTTATAGGAACTCCGTGGGTGATCCGCAATGTCTACGGTTATCAACATAGTATTGATAGCGTCGGACAGCCTGGAACTACAGGCTGGGAGGGGTGGGGGCTTGGACTCAGAACCGGTGGCTCTAAAAGGGGCTTATGAATTCAGGCATGGGGCATGAAACGCACGGCATACAAGGAGTATGGCAGAACGGAGGCAATCCATAGCGTTTCAGTGTGGTTAGGTTAGGCCGGGGCCTCACTTACAGTAATTATTACTACGCATATACGAAATACTACTCCCCTGTGGAAAACTGTTTTACAGTATTTGACCCGTTTCCTCCTTGACCTCTCCGCTTGCTCGAGCCACCTTTTGCAGACACCCTGTTTTGAGTTCACTGGCGAGTTAGCGAGCAACCTTGAGGTACGGATATTCCGTACTGTCCATCTGGTCTTGCCCCCTGCCGGTCCCAGTCTTCCGGCAACCGGGGTGACCCACAAGCCGTCTTGGCACCGAAGCCTCTCCGCAACCCTTGCGCTTGCTAGAAGTGACCCACTTTCAGCCAGACCCCGGAGAACCGCGCCAATAAATTTTTGGACATGAGGCACCGCGACTCGGCCCAATTCACTACGTCCAACGACAGGCTAACTACACGCTCCGTATAAACAACCGATGCCACGGTGAAGCAATTGAACGGCGACATATTTTCTTGGACCGAAACTTGTATACACCTCGACACATTTCCCCACCCGCGCACTGTTCCGTAACTTCGAGCATTATAACTCGCCAGTCCGGCTTCGCCAACTAACCTCTCTCTCTCTCTTGGTTCCGCTTTCAAGGCCGAAAGTTTTGTTTCTTAGCCCGGCCATGGCGCAACCGGTGACCCAGATGGCCAAGAAGGTCATCAGGACGTTTCGAGAGCTGCACGGCGTCGTGATATCCGCGGGCTTGATGGACAAGACGGTCAAGGTACGGGTGGGCGGGCAAAAGTGGAATTCATTCCTGAAAAAGGTTCGTTATTTTCTCTCTCTGTTTCTCTAACTCTACTACCTCCCTGCACTCTTGCCCCTCGACTCCCTTTCCTGTACCATATTTTAACCATATCTGACTGACTGGTTGACTTACACTGTTGAATCAGTTCTTCGACGACCCCAAAACGCACCTCGTCCACGACCCAAATAATTCGCTCCGCCTCGGCGACGTCGTCGCCATCACGCCTGGCTGGCGCACGTCCAAATCCAAACGGCACGTCGTCAAGCACATCATCGCGCCCGGGTCGGGTGTGCCCATCGAGGGTCGGGCGCCCGTGCCAACGGAGGAGGAGCGGCTTGCGCAGAAGGAGGCGCAGCGCATGGAAAAGATCGAGCGCAGGACTGCTAAGAAGATGATTACGGTCGTGGAGCAGCAGTTGGGGATAGCTGAGCAACTGCTCAAGAAGACGAGGAAGGAGTTTGCGCTGAGGGCGAGGTTGATGGGTGTTAATATTGGGGGGAATGGTGGTGGTGGTGGTGGTGAGGAAGGGAAAAAACAAGCTGGGGATGTGGCGCCACAATGAGAAGGGGCTTGGTTTGGTGTGGGAGTGGGTGGATGGCGGAGGGATGCTGGAAGCGCAGATGGGTAGATGTTTCGGTGCGTTGGCGTCCCTTCTGGAGAGAGATCAAAGCCACGCAGTGTAAAGATTCGAATGAAGGAGGACAACAACTCCTTTGTATCTGTACAATTACAACAGGCCATATAAGCATGCAGGGTCAAGCTTGCCGGGCGACTAGAGAAAAACATGGATTCAAGGTGCTTTGGGGTAAAACAATGAAGCCGGAAAGACCAATCCTCGTCTCTCCCCATCTTGGGTTCAGGAGAACGGGAACGGCAATGGTAAGGAATTGTTGACAAAGGGGCCTTGTGCAACGGCTATGAGCTTTGTTTCTGGGAAGTAATCCGAAGGTGGCTCTAACTTCATGCTTGGATTCTAAACAGAAAGTAATCCCCCCTAACTAAACCCCCCCTAACTAAAACCCCCCTAACTAAAACCCCCCTAACTAAACCCCCCCTAGCCAAACCCCCCCTTGCTAAACCCCCCTAACTACACCCCCACTAACTTGAACCCCCCCTAACTAAACTGACCATGCACAGCTATCCACCTCGTTCCCCAAATTCCTTTGCCCAATCTTCATATTGCTTGAGTCCTGCTTTGCTGACACTAGGCCGGATGGTAGTTAAGCTTGCAACAAAGTCGGACAGTTCAATCGGTCGTATCTCATCCATAGTCATATGTAGTAGGGCCTCCCCCAAAGACCGCAGCGGCCCCATCGCTGCGTCTTTGGCTAGCGCTGTGATGTCTGAGCCAGAAAACCCTGCAACCTATGTCAGATGGAAAAGCGGTTGAGAATAGGGAGAAAGAGCAACCCACTAACCTTCAGTCATACCGACGAGGGTGTCAATGTCGGCATCGCTCAGGGTATGCTTCTGCTGTTGGAGCAGCGTCCTGAGCTGCACCGCCCTCGTCTCGGCCTCGGGCAGTGGTATATACTGGCGTCTCACAAACCTCCTCCTCGCGGCCTCGTCAATCGCCCACGGCAAGTTCGTAGCGGCGAGCACGAGCACCCTATTCGCGTCTCCGCCGCGCTCCTTGTTGTCCTTCTCCGCCACCATCACCTCTCTGCCCGCGGCCGCCCGCTGCAGGTCGCTCCATTGGATGAGGAACTCGGTCTTGATCCGCCGCGTAGCCTCGTGCTCTCCCGTGCCCGACCGCTGCGAAAGCAGCGAGTCGATCTCGTCGACAAAGATGATGCTCGGCGCGAGCACCTTCGCCAGGGCGAACAGCGCACGGACAAGCTTCTCGGACTCGCCCAGGTACTTGCTGGTGAGGCTGCTGGCCGAGATGGAGAAGAAGGTCGACTTGGACTCGGTCGCGACGGCGCGCGCCAGCATCGTCTTACCCGTGCCCGGGGGGCCGAAGAGGAGCATTCCCCGTGCGGGTTCGCGTAGCCCCATGAAGAGATCGGGGCGAAGGAACGGGTAGATGACCGTCTCCCGCAGGGCGTTCTTGGCTATGTCAAGTCCGGCAATGTCTATCCAGTGGACCTCGTCACCTTGGACCACGATTTCGTTGAGGATCTGCTTCGCTGCCTGTTGGTCGACCCCGAAAGGGAGCCTTTTCAGGACTGCTGCCTTGCGCCGATTCCACGAATTTGCGGCTTTGGTCTGCTCGCCTTCTGTTGAGCTGTCGGAGAGGTCGGCTAGGGATTCGGCGATGAGGGACGCCTCATTTTGTCGGTTGCTGCTGCGGTTGAGCCGTGACGGTCTCGCTAAAGTGTCAAATGATGATGATGATGAATGGTCAGAGGTTGGCGGAGAAGAAGCCAACCCAGGCCGCGTATCTTTATTCCTGCTTCCCATTTGTGATGTGTTGATGCTTTTGCTGGATGGCGTGCGGGTAGCCCTAGGCTTGCTCGCAGAGAATATCTTGGATGCTGATCTCCGCGAAATCATGACAGAATCCGCCGAGGTTTTGAGATCAAAAGGCACGTTTCTGGGCACTTCAGACAAGCCCACCTCTGCATGTGAACACTCCTTTGACCTCCTCGATTGCGGTGTCTGCGGAGGTGCGGTTCTCTGGCGAAGTACCGGATCGCGGATGGGTGACTGACGCTCATGGTTGTCTTTCAGCGTGAGCGAGTTGAGAGCGCTTGATGCCGCGCTGACGGATATCGGGGAAGGCCGGGTGAGAGGGTAGGCATCTGCCTGTCGCGAGTCTGTCATGTCAGCACTTGCCCGCCTATCGGACAGCTTCACCGGGTTCGGGGTTCGAGAAGGGGTGAGCCTCCGGGAATTGCTGTCCCATGTCTTGTACAGTGATTCTAGGCTTTTGCGCGGCTCCTCGGACGGAGTCGGCGGATTTGAGAATGACCGTGGCAGCTCTTGACTGTTCTCTGAAGGTTGGTCTGCCGTCCCTCGTTGTCCTAGTAAGCCCCATGCCAGTGCAGCCGCTTTACTGGCCCCGGGGCCATCAGCTGGTTTCTGGCTTGGCCGGCGAAGCGTTGTTTTGATAAGTTTTTCCCCTATTCGGCTTGAGCGCAAGGTGGTGCGCATTGTATGCCGCTCTGGACTCGATCCTCTCGACGTCCGCTTCTCCGGAGAGAGTCGTAACGATGTCGAAGTGAGAGGTTTCCGCGATGGTAAAGGCGGTGCAACGTCATCCGACTGTGGCCCGTTCTCCCCCACAGCAGCCTTCTGTATGAACGAAGTCTTGGAATCGGTCGACCTTCGTTCGAGCGTGTCGGGTCTTGCCAGTTCTGTGTATGTGACAGCGGGAATGGTTCCATTGCCTATCCATCCCTGCTCTTTCTGTTTGGGAGTTGCCATATTTCGTGGCTCGGGCGGCGACCTGTTCGTTTGACCGTCGGACGAAGATTGGCCATCCTCCGAGGGGTTTCTCTGGGAGGTTTCTTGGCGCGAGATACGGAGAGCTTCGAGGAGGTCGATTCGTTCCTTGCACTGCAGCTCCAGTTGGCGGATGCTCTCGCATAGAGCTATCTCTGTCTCGGAGCGGACGTTGAATGGGAGGGTCCTGTTGGCATAATGGTCGTAGATCTGCTCCAGCGCCTGTCTCCAGCATCGCATAGCCTCGCCTTCGTTGCCCTGCTCATTGCGAATCAGTCGGGTTTCTGGCAATAGCGAGAGGGGTCGGGATGGCACAAGGAGCCTGCCTACCTGACTCTCATAGTAGACGGCAGTGGAGCAAGTCAGGTAGGTCTCATCGTATGTTTTTTGTAGAGTGGACAGACTCGTCGCTGTCCTGTTACCAAACATGGCTGTTCTTTGAACATGGACATTCCGGCGTGGTGTTGAAACTGCCCACCAGCGGGTCCAATCAAGTAGAATGTCGGACAGCGAAAAGTTGCGAACCCAAGTTTACGGTACTACTGCATGCGCAAATTCATGTGATCACAGTACCTCGTGGACCGCTGGTCAAGTGTTAGTCGTGAAGTCCAGCCCACGGCTGCCATGCACTCGGTCAAGGCGTGGGGAAAACGCATACTGCGGTATCTGTATCGGTACTCCGGTACGGAGGACATTGACGCCCGCGGCTAAGCTTCATGAAGTGGGGTCCTGACGTTGCAATAAATGCCCCGGGTCCCGCACATCACTTTCAAGCCTTGCGCAAGAGCTGACATGTCAGCATGTGACAGAACATGTAATTACCTCGTCCAGAATCTGAGACAGAAATGCTGTGATAAACAATAGGTTGATAGTCCCCTCGAAGAGCGCTAGACTCTTCTACCTTCCAGATTTTTGTTATCCAATACCATATCGCTATTACTATGACAATAGCACACGGATCTCGCCCGACGTTCGAGGAAACAGGGCTCGGAGACTCTGGAACTCGTCCGATTCGCCATGTTGCTGCTCGGCCATCTCGTCGGCCAGCATCAGCATCTCCTCGACATGCTCAAAATCGATGCAGAACTTCTTGGCCGCTTCCTCCGTAATTTCCTGCACCAGCTTGGAGTCCTGCAGATTCTTCAACTTCTCCACCGCATCCATCAGCGCCGATGGCAGGAACTCATCCAGCCGCTGGCTGGCCTGCATCAGGGCAGGGGCTTGGACCGCCTCCAGCGACGAGACATTGTTTACATCCTCCTGGCTATCTCCCAGCGGCTGCAGCGATGCTATCAGCTCATCCAAGCCCGACTCGGTACGGAAGAAGCAGTATTGTGTCTCAACCAGACGCGCCTTCTCCTCGTCGATTTGTGCCTGGAGCTGGGCCGCCCGTCGCTGCGTAAAATCGAATGGAGAGAGGCTGGTCCGGGCAGTGAGCAGGCAGTTGACGAGAAAGACGGATTTTGACGGGGCGCGGAGCGACTCGGCCATGTTGGCCGCTCCGGATATGAAGGGGTCGAAGGCCTCGACTAGCACAGACGCAAACTCCTCTTCTCGGTCGCCCGACGAGGTAAATGACGTTTCGTAGGTCCTCATTATGGCAGTCAGTTGTCCCAGGGCATCGACCAAGAACTCGGGAGGGCGCAGGTCGGCAGGAGTGTGTTGGAAGTCGCCCTGAACCGCCGCGACGTGGTCGCGAGCCAGTGACCGGAACTGCCGTAATGCTTCGGATTCGACCGCCTCCAACGACTCCACGAGGGCCGAGCCGGGGCTGAGAAGCCTCGAAAAGGTGCTCTTGTAGAAACTGAGTAGGTTGGCAAGCTTGTATGCCAATATCGTGTCTTCGTTGGTCTGTATGACCTGCTCAACCCGCTGGCGCAGAATGCGACCTGCGCCAGCCATGTCGCGGTCTACAAGCTCGTTCAGAGTCTTCACGGCGTCGAAGTCGTCCGTCTCTTCGCCATATTCGGCAACAAGCCGCCACACCTCATTCTCCCGACCAGCCTGGATTCCCTTGGCAATCTCATTTCCCTCGCCGATGAACAAGCCTTCCAAGGCCTCCCGCTCGCCCACGGCGGCCGAGTGTGTCCAAGCCAGCATGTCTCCAACATACCTTAGAGGGTCATGGGCAACGAGTTCGATGGGCTTGATAGACGGGTCCTCCAATCCGGAGGACGAGGTTCCCGTCAATGCGGTGTAGAACGAGTTGGACAAAACATGCTCCCGCGCTTCGGCGAAGAAGTCGAGGCAGTTCTGGAACAGGCCGGGCCGCTCGGCCAACACACGGAGAGCGCGGCGGATGGGTGAGCCAATTTGTGGATTCTCCAGGTTGAGTGTCTTAAACTCCCTTTGAACCCACTTGTAGAGCTTCTGAAAGCCCATGTTGAGATTCTTGTTCGTCTGCTCCATAATTTCAAAGCCCAGCGTCTGATTCTCAAATCCGAGGAGGATTTCACAATCGATACTGATCCTCTTTACCTTGGTGAGAGTGCTGAAGAAGAGATCGTCGACGGGCTCCGAGGTCAGCGTCAGTGCCGCTGTCTCGTCCTCGGAGAGCACAAATTTGTCGTTGAAGGCGTTAAGGAGGGCTTGCCTCTGCTCAACCTGTTGTCGTTGGCGCATGAGCCTGGACGCCTCTGTCAGTGCCAAAGAAGTCGCCTCGTGGGCTGCGCCGATCTGCGTCTTCATCTTGTTGAAGCTCTCATTCAGCCGACTAATCGTGGCGCCGATGCGCCGGAGTTGCTGAGCCATGTCAGTCCAAATGTGGGCTCAGCGGGACATGGGGCGAGGCTAGTAAGTGAGTCTCCCCTCATACCTCGGCAACCTTGGCAAATTCGTCGATGATTTCCCCATTGCTGTCAATGACTTGTTTCTGGGAATCTAATCGCAGTTGGCGTCGCGTCTCGGGCGTGTTCAGAACGCCCCGCTCATCTAGAAGGGCAAGAGCTTCTCGGAATTCCGTGTCGGCATAGGACGACGAGAGAACAGTCGTGAGCTTGGACGAAAGGGGCTTTGCAGCCTTCGACGACAGAGACGGCGAGGCTGTTGTGCCCTGCGGCGAGAGCGGTCTGGAACTTGAGGAACTCATCCTGTGATATGCTGGATACCGAAAGATCAACTCTCGTCAACCAGCAAATTTTTTTGTTGGCATGCTGGGTTGACTTGTTTCCCTCGACTGGAAAGCATGCGTGTTTTACTTTCGAGACGGTTGAATTGTGTGTTCATTTGGCCGTTGAGGTTCGTAAATGTAAAATTACCTTACGTGATGTTACGTGGAGAACTGTCTGCATCCGTCCCATCACAGCCTTCCCAAACCAGCTAATGTGACGCCCCCGGCCGCGCCTGCTCGTCATTCTGGCACTGTCAGCTGGACCGAGCATCAAGCCGTGCTCCAACAAGGCAGCCAGATGCCGGCATATGTATTCAACAGCCAGCCTCACAGTGTCTTGGAATGCACCATCCACATAGCAAACGGCCTCCCTGAGGGCGGCACCTCCTGACCGGCTGTCACAGTCACCCTAACACGGCGAGCTCGTGACATTTGAGAACTGGTTTTCAAAGATAGCCTCAGGTACTCCAGGTAGTTCTTTATCGGATACCTAGCCGTCCGTCCCACTTTCCTTGCTGCCCCGTTACTCCGTTACAGGATTCCTCCATTCTCCTCAAACGACACCGGGCAGTTTTGGATTGTTAAGTGGCTGACTATGCTTCAGCCCTAGACGCGATTCTCTTCCTCCTTCAAACTACCTTCGATGCCACCGAATATTTCTAACGCAGCCGCGCTTTGAGGCCAGCTCAACATGGCGTCTAACGTCTTCTCGAGGCTTGTCCCAACGCCCAAGCGGCGCTCGTTTTACGAAGAACTCCGACGCCGACAAGACGATACCGAGGATCAGGCCGGTCTATTGGACGAGGAGAACTTGAACCATGACTTCCATAACTACGATCTAGGGCATGCTGAAGGCCTTGGTGTTGGAGATAGCCGCACCACTGTTGGCGATGTGCCCGGCCCGGCCTCAAGAGGCCGTGGGCACCCCTCTGGTTGGCGCAACAAGGACCACCGGTCTACTTGGGCATCGCAAGAAGACGACGGGGACAATGATGTTCCCGCGTCACTGCTGGTGGAACGCCACGATCGAGACACAGAGGTGCCTGCCGGGCGGTCGAGGAGGAGCAAGAGAGGGCACCAAACCGCTGCGATTCCAGGATCATCTAGGACTCGTCAACAATGGGAGACGACGCAGGCGGAGCAGCGGCTGCACAACCACGAAGCTTCTGGGCAACCCTACGGGGGCCTCCCAAACTCACTCTTCGCTGGCATGGTGTTGGGCAACGCCAAGAAGAAGGCGGAATGGAGATGGGCTAATATCTTGAATCTCGACAACTTCATGAAGGACGTCTACGACTACTATCTCGGCAATGGCATGTGGTGCATTCTGGTGGAGAGAGCCCTGCACCTAGTGTAAGTGAGCGGCCGTTGGTGAGCCATTCACAGCAATACGCATGCTGACGGGACACAGCAACGTGGCGTTCGTGGCCGTTCTTTTGACCTTTCTCTCCCAGTGCATTGACTACGGCAAGCTTCGCGGCAGCCAGAAGCTTTCGCAGATCCTGGTTTCCCAGTGCACCAAGAACATGTCTGGCCTGTGGAACTTTGGGTTGTGGATGTTTTCTTTTTACTTTATCTGGAAGTTGGTCCAGTATCTCCTGGATATCAGGCGGCTCTTGAACATTCGCGACTTCTACCTTTACCTACTTGACATCCCAGACGAGGACATGCAGACCATCACCTGGCAGGAGGTAGTCGCTCGCATCATGACACTCCGCGACATCAACCCAAAAACGGCATCCGCCTTGACCCAGACACAGCGACGCTGGGTTGGCGGACAGTCTAAGGAGAGGCTTGACGCATCCGACATTGCCAATCGGCTCATGAGGCGAGAGAACTACCTGATTGCGCTGGTCAACAAGGATATCTTGAATCTGACCATCCCGCTGCCCTTCTTGCGCAATCGCCAACTCTTCTCCCGGACCATGGAGTGGATCCTGATGTTCAGCATCCTCGACTTTGTCTTTGACGAGAGCGGCCAGGTCAATCAGGAATTTCTTAAACCAGGACGCCGGGGTGAACTCGGTCTGAAGCTTCGTGGGAGATTCATCTTTGCTGGTCTCATGGTTCTTATCCTCTCACCCTTCCTGGCTGGGTACCTTCTTGTCGTCTATTTTCTCATGTACTATCATGTAAGCCGGAGAAGCCATGCCGTATCTGGAGGGAAACGCGTTTGATTTGCTAACACTTGTGCCAGGAAATACAAAGAAACCCCTCAGTTCTGTCGTCACGGACCTACACGCCGCTGGCCGAATGGAAATTCCGAGAATTCAACGAGCTGCCCCATCTCTTTCGGAAGCGGCTCGACATGTCTCATCCATTTGCAAGCCACTACATCGACCAGTTCCCTAAGGCCAAGATGGAGATGCTTGCGCGGACCGTGGCGTTTATCTCCGGCGCCCTTGCCACGGTGCTTGCGATTGCGTCAGTGGCCGACCCTGAGTTGTTCCTGGGTTTTGAGATCACCCCTGACCGGACCGTTCTCTTCTACACAGCCGTTTTTGGAAGCGTGTGGGCGTTCGCCCGGGGGAGCATATCGGAGGAGAATTCGGTGTTCGACCCCGAGTATGCCATGCGCAACGTCATTCAATACACGCATTACGAGCCGGATCACTGGGAAGGCAGGCTACACAGCGCCGACATCAAGCAGGAGTTCTCGGCCCTGTACAAGGTCAAGGTGGCCATTTTCATCGAGGAAATCTTGAGCATCCTGACCACACCCTTCGTTCTGTTCTCGAGTCTTCCAAAGTGCAGCGATCAGATTATCGACTTCTTCCGCGAATTCACCGTCCACGTTGACGGGCTCGGCTACGTCTGCACGTTTGCCGAGTTCGATTTCAAGAAGGGCATCGGCAAGGGCAACGCCAATGCGGATGCGGGGGACGTTCGAAAAGATTACTACTCGACCAAGCACGGGAAGATGGAGGCGTCGTACTATGGATTCATGGGCAACTACGGCAATTTTGCCCTCAACCCAAGGACGGGCGCGGCGTCGCATCTCCCGCCAGGGACACGGAATCAGTTCCATCCGCCGCCAGCATGGCCCAGCATAAACTCGCCTCCAACGGCAACCGATTTCCAAAGCTCGAGAATGGATCGTGAGCGAACGAGGGGCGGCGTGTCGGCCAAGGGCCCGCGGCACAGCGCTGCATTGGCTCAGTCAGGGCCCATGGCTTCTATCCTGCTTGATCCGCATCATCAACCGCCGAGTACTGCCCTTCACCCCAATAGGAGTATACACGCGGCCCGGCACCCACGCGGTGGTCATCACCAACAAGGGGTCATCGAAGAGGCCCTGGAGGACGACGATTGCGAGATGAGCGACGCTGCGAGGCCGCAGAACGATGAGGAGGAGGCCTTTGAGAATGGAGGCTGGCTTGAAGAGTCGGCGTGGCAGGCATCGCCCACCAGGACAATAAGTAGAGGGAACAGTGCAGCAGAGGACCGTGGACCGCCCGAGGCTGGGGTCGTGCATATGATATATCAGTTCAATCAGGCGCAACTGAATCGTAGGCCGGGCGGTGTGAGATGAAGTTGATAAGCGCGCTGGGGTGTGTCCCAGACGGGACGAGCGGATTGAATTGACATCCAAACATGCATTTTACACATATTCCATGCAGCGCTGGTCACAAGTGGAAGAAGAGAAGCAAGAGTAGTGATTTGCTGCCGCATGTTTTATTGCTGCTCCTGCAGACTGGTTCATGGGTGTGAGACAAAACATGCAACAATCCGCCTCTGCCAAAAAGCATGTGTCATACTCCGAACAACGATCTGATAAACTCTCACGCTCACGCTGGTCCCGATCCTGCCTCGGAGAAACGGTTGGGTGGCCTTTTTCGGCGCCGGCGGAGATCCCACCGCGGATCTGATAAGCCAGAGCTGCAAGGATGTTTGTGCGAGTGCGAGAGCAGGCCGTGTCATTCATTGGCAGCAATGAATTGGATCAGTCTGGGACATCTCCGAGCAGCGGCGGGAGCCCGCTAAAAGCCCGCTAAATACCTGGGCAGCGGGGCCAGCCTTGAATTCTTGCCGCCCCCCACCCCTGCCTGCCCGACTTTGTGGATAGTCGAAGGTGGTGAATTCCCCGACCTCCGGCTGGGCCAGCATGACGGCCGAGGCGGTCCCATTTTTTTCTGGCCAGCGTCAAACAAGCCGACAACGGTCATCAAAAAAATTCGGGGAACTGGCTGCGCATTTACCGCAGCTTCACCACCATCGTCATTACCCGCTGTCGTCAGACGAGGAGTCGACCTTGCGCCTTTTGGTTGTCAAGCGACGACAGGAGACACCCCATCAATTCCATCGAATCTGGGTCTAATACTTTGCTTGAATAGCTTCCAGCCCGCCCCACGACACATTCGCGGCAAGAACAGCGGGCTTGAGCTTTGTTTGGTAGCTTGCGGTGACGGCAATTCCAGATTTGAGCTTCATTCTCCATCGCGAGTCTTGGTGCTTCTGCTGTTGCGGCGCAGAAGCTTCACTGGGCGCTTGCCGATTACCCTACCAAACGACAAAGCACATTCTTCAACCTGGCTCTCGACGTCGGCGCGCCGGGAGCGGTGGCTTCCCCAATGGCTCAGCCAAATGCCGAGCCCGTGGAGGACTACGAGTACGTCGTTCGTCTTTGGACTGCCTACGGCTGGTCAACAACGACGGGCATAGTAGGAGGAGTATTGGTATTGGGGCGCTGACACGGCTGCAGTTATGAATCGCTCCCGCCCAACTTCTCGTTACTGCAGAACATGACTGCCGGCGCTTTCGCCGGTATTGCCGAGCACTGCGCAAGTAGGTCTTCTTCAATCTCAGCATTCAGGCTCCTCTCAAAGGGCCTTGTTTCTTTCTATGCCAGACGCTAACCAACTCGTAGTGTACCCTATCGATGCGATCAAGGTAAGCAAGCGCTACAGCTTCCTCAGCACATCAAACGCTCCCTTCCCAGTCAATTTGAAGACAGCGCAGCTGACTGGCCCGTCTGTGGCACGCAGACACGAATGCAAATAATCAACCCCACCTCCTCGACCGTCGGGAGTGGAGTGATCCAGGCCACGTACCGGATGGCGAGCACTGAGGGCATCTTGAGTCTCTGGCGTGGCATGTCCAGCGTGATCGTCGGGGCGGGTGAGTCCTATGCAACCGGGATCTTATGTCACTGGGAGAGGCGGTTCGAATAAGGACTGGGCGTGGACTGACGACGGGATGCTCCAGGCCCTGCGCACGCGGTCTACTTCGCGACCTACGAGGCGGTCAAGCACGTCATGGGCGGCAACCAAGCTGGTGTCCACCATCCCCTGGCTGCCGCAACGAGCGGAGCATGCGCGACAATCGCCAGCGATGCGCTGATGAACCCCTTTGACGGTACGTCTGTCGCTGCGGCGGTTTGCTTCCTGGGTAAAGCGCGTCGCTGATCTCTTTGCCCTGGACAGTCATCAAGCAAAGAATGCAAATTCAGAACTCGGCAAAGATGTACCGCTCCATGTTCGACTGCGCCAAATACGTGTACAGGAAAGAAGGGCTCGCGGCCTTCTACGTCTCGTACCCGACGACGCTCTCCATGACGGTCCCCTTCACCGCCCTCCAGTTCCTCGCCTACGAGTCCATCTCGACCTCAATGAACCCCACCAAGAAGTACGATCCCCTGACGCACTGTCTGGCGGGTGCGGTGGCGGGCGGTTTCGCTGCGGCGCTCACGACGCCCATGGACGTGATCAAGACCATGCTGCAAACCCGGGGCAGCGCGACGGACCCGGAGCTGAGGACGGTTAACGGATTCATGGCCGGCTGCCGGCTATTATACCAGAGGGAGGGCGCCCGCGGCTTCTTCAAGGGTGTGAAGCCGAGGGTGCTGACGACTATGCCAAGTACGGCTATTTGCTGGTCTGCCTATGAGGCGTCGAAGTGGGTTTTCCTCATCCTTGGGCCCCAGTATCAATCCGGGGAAGGTCCGAGTCGCTAACGATGGTTGTTTACAGGGCCTACTTCATCCACCACAACAACACCAATGCGTCATGATTCCCTGAAAAAGTAACGGCGCATTCAAAACAAAGGTTAGCCGCCCTTCTTAACACTCACCACTGCATTCAAAAAGACCGGTATTGACAGCTCCAGTCATCTTGCAACCAGGATAGGTTGGTCCATCTACAAAGGGGTACAAGACAGAATAATGCTTGTGGCTTCAGCCAACAGCCAGCAAGGGGCCACGACACCGGCTTCCAGCTCTCAAGCGCATGGCCCGTCAAAGGGGGAGTGGGCCAGTTGTGCTGCGACGCCAGCACCGTGTACATAAATCTTTCGTCATATCGGCTGCCCTAGTTTTAAATGTTTGAAGAATGGGGGGCGTTCTGGTCACCGTCAAGTATGGAACATGGGTCCGCTGCCTTGCCGCAACGGGCTTGTTTAACACACATCAAAGCTGGCCATGAAGAGCACTGTTCCGCATTGTGACATGACGATGGCTGTGCGCCGCTCTTCCTTTGTCTCTCCACCTCTTTCCTCGTTGACTACACAGTAGACATTCGTCACCGTCCAGGGTTCGCGATGGAGCTCGGAAGACAGCTCGGTGTCTGAGAGCCTTGTGTGTTGTGTGGTTGAAGGGCCGAATGTGTTTGCCGTTACATGGGGGGACCCGAAGGTCAACCAACGTTCCGGTAAGACGGGAGAATGTCCGGGCTTGGCGTCAGCTAAAAGGACAAGTGCTGCGTGGACACAGTAGAAGCTGTTCGCAATTGGATGTGGTACTCGTTTGGGCTTCGAAATCGCCGATCCGGCCAACTGCAGCCCTCCGCCCCACCCCTCCCCCCGACGGCATATCAAAGGCAACGAAGACAACGACAACTAGGGAGGTATATGGGCGGAAAACAGTCATGGAGCCAGAAACTTGCGCTCTTCACAACGTCACGTCTTGGGCTTAGTCGAATGGATTACATACAAAGAAGAGAACAGCCCGCTTGATGGTGGCTGCTCCCCATGAACCCAATGAACCAACACACTCCCTCCTGCCCAAGAACACAAAATCCAACCCTGAGCAACTAAACCGAGTCGCATGGCATGCTGTTCACTGACACCCATTGATTGCCCCTTTCAAGAGCGGATCCTCCTTTGACTCCACGTAACACCTGAACTCCCTTCTTTTTCATGCAGGGGGCGGAGAAAGAAAAAACAACAAGAAATCAACGATCAGTGAGAAAACACGGTTACCGCCCAAACGGAAACCCGTGCCCGCCACTGAACTTGAAGTGCATCGGCCCGCCGCCCTGCTGGAACATGAACGGTTGGCCACCAAACGGGTTCCCCTGAAACCCCTGCTGCTCGTGCGAGTTGGGGTCGTCGCCCCGGTCAAAGCGGGCGCGCAGCTCCGAGTTGCTGAGCACCTCGTACGCCTCGTTGATGGCCGCCATCTTCTTCTCGGCCGCCTCCTTGGTCAGCCCTTGCTTGGCCGCCTTGTCCGGGTGGTGCAACTTGGACAGCTTGCGGTAGGCCGCCTTGATCTGCCGCTCGTCGGCGTCGTGGGCGACGCCGAGCACCTTGTAGTAGTCCTTTGTCGTGCTCCGCTTGTGGGCTATCTGGGCTTTTTGCATGAGCGGCTGGATGGTTTCGTCCTTGCCCGGGTGGGCTTCGGACGCTTTGCGGAGCGTGCTCATGGCGGCTTCGAATTCTTCGGCGTCCATGAGGTGCTTGGCGCGGTAGAGCAAACCGTAGAAGGAGTTCTCGTCGAATTGAAGGGATTCTTCGCAGTAGTCTTTGGCTTTTTTGCTATTGGACTGTTTTGCAAGGTCAGTCGACAAGCGCAGTGTAAGATCAGTTGACGCACAGAGACTCACCTCATAATATGCCTGGCAAGCCATCTCCACTAGCCTCGTAATCAGGACATTCCCTGCCGCCTTCGGGATTGTGCCGTCCTCTCGTAATAGGTGCACCTGGTCCTTGACCTCCTTGATCAAGCCCTCGCCGTCCGTTGAGGGTACGAGCTGCCGTACCGCCGTCATGTGCTGCTGCTTCTCAAGCGCCTTGGTAACCTTCTGGACCACCTTCTCCACCATCCTCTCGACCTTCAGCAACCGCTTGCACTCCTTGGACTCGGGGTCCGAATGCAGGCACTTCCGGATCGACGCCATACCCTCCTGCAGCTCGCCCAGCGCATAGAACTGAATGGCGGAGATCTTGACGTGCGGTGCTGTGTCGCCGGGCTTCATCTGCAGGACGTGCTGGAGATCGCCGATGCCTCGTTCCATCGCGCCCCGCTCAAACGCACACCTGGCACGCAGCTCCCGGAGCGACAGCGCGCGGTTGGCCGTCAGGATGGCGTCGTCGGCCTGCTTGACGCACTCCTCCCAGTTCTCCGACTTGGCGGCCGCCTCGGCCAGCTTCGCCGCGCCCTTGGCCTCCTCCAGGCTCGCCATCTCGTCCGTCTTCTTCGCCTTCTTGAAGTGCTCATTGGCTGCGTCCCACTCGCCGAAGCGAGCCTTGAGCTTGCCCAGCTGCACGTGTGCGCCCTCGAACCCGGGCTGGAGCGACAGCACCTTCTCAAAGTCGTCGGTGGCTTGCGACGTGCGCCCCAGGGAAAGGTAGGTGGTTGCGCGCTTGAAGAAGGTCAGATAGTTGGTTGGATCCCTCGCGACGGCGGCATCGTAGTAGACGAGGGCATCGCCGGTTTCGCCCTTGGAGAGGTGGCTCTGCGCCGACGCCAGAAGCTGGGAGACGGGGATGTCGGGGGGAATGTCTGATGGCGACAGGCATAGCGAGGGTGTCGACAAAATGCTGGCAGCGAAGGCCAGCGTCGAGAGACGGACCAACATGGCGGCGGGTTCTGAGGTAGATGAGGTATCGGAGGTTGGTCTTGCTGGGGTCGGCGGTCAAGCTCGTGGGAGAATGAAGGTAGGAGATCAGAGGGCGAGTTCTGCTGTACTAGCAGGTCGCAAACACAAGGAACGCACTGATTGCGCTTGGAGCTAGGGGCAGCCTCAGGACGGATGAATGCGTCTTTTTTCGAATAAGATATCGATAATTGGCGCAGTGATATAGAGCACGGCGAAGTGGTCTGAGGGCTCCTCGAGAAGAGAGGTGAGGAGGTCGCTTTTGTCCACGCTGTAGTTTGACAGATGGGCAATTAAGTGCAGCAGCGCAATCTGGCCACTGCTGTTTTTGGCAGTCTTTCAGGTGCCTGGATTGAGGGACAATTAACGCCACCCCGTACAGTATTTCGTACAGTGCTAGTTAATCTTGGTCCAGCAAACGTGGGGTGGTCAATTCCCGTCGCGGAAGCTGGAGTGGGCATAAAAATGGGCAGAAAATTGACCGCCTTTCAACTGGGTCGAAAAAAATATTGAAGCTCGAATCGTGCTTCAAACAAGAGCTGACGCAACAAGCGACACACCCAACCCCGAAACCCGCCGACAATCCAATTTCTACGGCGGATACTTCGTCGCAATGTCGTTCAGAGGGGCTCCCCGGGGCCGCGGTGGCGGCGGCTTTGGCGGTCGTGGAGGTGAGCATGAATCGATCCCATTTCTGTATTTCATTTCTGCACGGGATTCAGGGAGGGGAAAATACAGCAGAAGAGCTGAAACAATAAAAATGGTTGGCAGGCCGCGGTGGTTTCCAGCGACAGGACATGGGCCCTCCGACCACCGTTCTCGAGATGGGCAAGTTCGTCCACGCCTGCGAGGGCGAAATGGTGGTCGAGTCGACGAATCCCAAGATCCCCCACTTCAACGCCCCAATTTACCTCGAGAACAAGGTACGCTACTACAACTCCGCTATACATTTTTACTGCTTCCGTGCTCATGAATTCTGACAATCAACTCTCCGTCTAACAGACGGCAATCGGCAAAGTCGACGAAGTCCTCGGCCCGATAAACCAAGTCTACTTCACCATCAAGCCCTCCGAGGGCATTCAGGCGACCTCGTTCAAACAAGGCGACAAGTTCTACATCGCGGGTGAAAAGCTCCTACCCCTCGACAGATTCCTTCCCAAGCCGAAGCCCCCTCCGGGCACCGTTAGTAAGGTCAAGAAGCCGAGCGGCCGTGGCGGCGCTCGCGGGGGTGGACGTGGAGGTCCCGGTGGTTTCTCGCGTGGCGGAGGCAGGGGCGGCAGAGGAGGAGGAGGAGGCTTTGGCGGGTCAAGAGGAGGCGGCTTTGGCGGCGGTGGACGCGGGGGTGCACCGCGCGGCGGCAGAGGTGGTTTCTCCCGGGGAGGGGGCGGCAGGGGCGGTGGTCGTGGCAGGTTCTAGAATGCAGGGGTCACCGCTTCAGTACAGGATTTCTCCGATATTTTGTGGACTGGTGCGAGAGCTGTATCACTACGGATTACCGTGTTCCGCCGGGGGCGAGCTCCAGTCTCAAAACATTGTGCGGAGCCGCATTGTTAACTCGGGGTTGGTCATGGGACTTGGACTGGCTACACAGGCGTTTCTGGGGGTTTCTGGGCTTTTTTATTGTAATTCACGGTGAAAATCGAACCCGATCTGATCTGCTTATGCACGAATAAGGGTGCAGCATGGCGGCATTATGGATGCCGTTCGAGACACTAGCTTTCTGTCTCTTTGGCCGCGCTTCTGACTTGGGAAAGGGACTTGCGTTCTTCCTCAGCCATTGTAGTGAACCCGGCATTATGAGAGAAAGGTTCGAGACGGTGTGGCCTACGATACCGGCAACACCTAGACACGGGCAACTCACCGTACATGGACAGCTGGCATCGCTCAAGGTATGACGATGCACATTCGTGATCTGGAAAAATGAGTCGGCTTAGAAATGAATTGATATGTCGCTATACGAAACCACGTTCCCCAAATGTATGACGTCCACACCCCAGTGTAATAACCTGCACCGGCCACGTGGGTCATGGTGCCGCCGCATACGAACCGTTGGGATATTCGCCTGGAACATGGAGATGGGAAATGGTCGGAACACTGTCGGTTCGGACCATAACTCGCGGCGGAGCTGCGGTCGCGTCCTCGGTCATACCCCGGCTCACCCCATGAACAGCAACCCCACCGCCGTGCGAAGTCTTAGGCTCGGCGTTCTTAGTACTGCGGCCGCCGCTCATGGTTGTTGCAGCACCCTGGGAGTCGTAGGCCTCGCTTGCAGCACCATTTCTTGTCGGAAAGATTGGCTGGTGTTGTTGTGGTGGTGGAATCGGCACGGGTTCCGCCCATATCGGTCCCTCATATCTCGTGTCAAGCGAAGACGCCCCGTGCCTTGTGGCCGATGACACGCTTGCCCGGCCTGGCTCCTGCGGCATTGGCCTGTGCCTCTGAGGTGCAGCAGCAGCGACAGAGCTAGGGAATGGCACAGACCCTTCGGCAAGACCATCTGCAGTAGACGCGTGCTGCAAGTCACCTCGTTCGCTACCGCGTGCACGGCCAGCTTCCTGGCTGCCATGCGGATACTGCCCGAACTCGCTCGACGGAGAGACGGACGTTGCGAAGGGGTATTGTTGGTTGAAACTTCCGGAGCTCACGCTAACTGGTGAGACGGGAACGTGTAAGCCTCGCTGAGCGTTTACCTGGAGGTCGGATGGGAACCGCCCACCTGAAGGACGTCGTGAGGAACTGTCTGGTCTTGGCTGCTGCTGGTTGACCGAAGCCGCGGTGGTCGTGAACGGTGGTTCCTCTACATCCTCGACTCCGTCGCTGCTGACCGAGGATCTTTGTGACGACCGGCTGATGCTCCGGCTGTTGGCACGTACAAGGTTGTTGCGCTCCTCCGGCGTTCGCTCTGTCACGACCTTGATGTCCTCGTACCAGGCCATCATTGTATCATAGCTCTCGGCGCGAAAGACCCATTTGTGGCCACGATGCATTGTCCCGATCTGACGTCCCTTGAGGACGAACTTGTTCGACGAGCTGCCGGCGGCCGAGTGGGATCCTAGTTTCTGCTCGGGAAGGTAGAGCGACATGACAGGCGCTTGCGTCTTATCTGCCGACTTGTACTCATGGAGATGAGTTGGAGAGAGAACGTACCTGAAGCATATCAGTCATTGCACACACCCAAGACTGCATAGGCAGAGGTGGTAGGCTGAGGGACTTACCATCCGGGTGTGTAGCTCTTCAGGTACTTGCTTTTGCGCTCCAGGAGCCCTGCTCGGATCTCCCGGCACGCGTAGTGGTCGCGACCGGGGTAATGGATCGTTTCAGCTGAGCGCATGGGGAGATCAGGGTTCACGAAGCGGTCGTCCCTCTGGATGAATGACGTCCATTCTCCATCCTTGGGCATGGAGATGGGCCCTGTACGAAGCTCCTCGATGGCATTGTAGGCGGCATCAGATTCCCTCTTGAGGATGCCGGCGTACGCGTTATACGCCTTCTGGATCTCGCCCACAACAATGGACTCGAGCTCCTTCCCAGAGTTCTCCAAGTTAAGGTAAGCCTGCACATCGTCAGCCACCACACCGTTTTCAGCCACATCAGCTAGTTCAATGCGTCGGCACATACCTGGTGCAAGTAATTTTCTTCATCAATCTGCCTTTCCAGCTGCCGGTCTACAATAAGTCTCAATAGGTAAGGATCTTGTTTGCCGACGGTTAGGGACGGGTCGAGCTCGGTCTGACCGAGCGCCTCCTGAAGCTGGTTCACGGCCCTGCGAGTGTTCTCCATTTCCTTGTCAACCGAGTTCTTGAAGTCCCCTGAGAGATTCTTGATCTCCTTGATCTTTTGCTGAAGGTCACTCCGTAACCCGGTAAGAGCCAGAATGACGTCCTCTTCAATCTCCCTGGCTTTGTTGGCCTCGGCGATCGCCTGCTTATTGTGTCCCCTCAAAATCTGCAGCGCATCGTCTAGGCCACCAGACGCGAGGAAGCCTGGCGGTGTCGCCGTGTTATTCAGCACATTGGACAGCTTCAGAAGCGACTTCGCCCGGTGCTCGTAGTGTGTCTGTAGCTCTCTAAAGTAGGTGATGAGATCTTTGAGAATCTTGCGCCAAGCTGTCCAAGACGCCCTATGTCAGCACAGTGCCCCTAAAATAACGAGCCATGCAGAGCATCTACGGACCTTGAAAGCGAGTCGCAAGAACCTCGGTCGGGTTGGCCCCGGTCGGGACGGGGGAGTAGAAGGCGCTGTGCATCTCGTCCTGATCTGTGGATGACTGGAGGGCCAAGCTCCGAACGCTCCCCGCTTTCATACTCCGACGGCTCCCACTGCGCTTCAAGCTCGCGCTTTTCCGAAGCGACGCCTTCTTTCTCAGAGTATTCCCACGGGACATAGTCGTTGCCCCGTCCCCCCTGACACCGCTCGCATGACCAGAGTATGAGGTAGACCGTTGCAAGCCTCCGAGTCCCGGGCCGTCGACAATGGAGCTACCGCGCTGGCTCGCATCCCACTCCTCGGTGAACCTGGTCGGCCGAGAGCCAACGGGAGAGATTGAAGTGTTACCATAGTCTACCGACGGATCCCCATAAGTGTGCGGAAGCGCATCGACGTCTGTGGCGCCCGGGTGGTAAGTCGGCTGGGCTTGCTGATGGGATAGTGAGCTCGTCGGCTCGTGCCCGTGGGAATGGAGCATGGGATTGACGGCGGTCTTAGCGGTCGACATGACCGAGGTCATTGCAATCCACAAATGGCATCTGAGTTATGGTTCGCAATCACCCGCTTGACTGAAATGTTAGCTCTGGCTGGACTGGGAGTAAGGTGCTGTGAAGGCCGGACGCACGCACTGTTCCTGGCAATCCCGGCAAATTCTTCCCAACATGCGTTGGAAGGGTCGAGATGGTCCAGCCGTGAAGACTCTTGTGTCAAGCGCAGACTATGTCCAGAGAAGAAAGGTCGAGGAATGCCCAGAAGAAGCGTGGGAGTTGGCGTGGCGCCAAGTTGATGTCGATGTTGAGGCTTAGAGCCGTTCTTGGCTCAACGTTCCGTTTACGGAAAGCAGCCGGCGACCCTGGCTTGGCGGACTGCTTGGGTGCTGACGTCCCCACCACGGATTGCACCGGGGGTTACTCCGTATCCGTAGAAACAATGACCTCAGACGTTTTCCGCAAAAGACCTGGGAATGAAACTGCAGAGAACTTCCAGTTCAAACGACTTCTCAAGCTAGTTGCAGATAATAAAACTGAGTACATAAATTGGAAGCAGAAGGGGCCCGAGACTTACTGAAAGCCTGGTCAAGGTTTTGAAGGTTCTCTGGGGGTGACTTGCCAATGACGTATGACGCGGCCCTTGGAACCCTTCACCACACCACAAGGACTTCCGTAGAGGCTTGTGACGAGTGACGTCTGGCCTTCCGTAGGACATGTGACTTGGTGAGAGTTGCACTTGTGCGTGGCCAACAGAACACCCAGGGCTGCTGCGTCACCACATGTGTGCTGCAGGAGGTACAGCACATTGCTTGAGTGATTGTGCACAGAGGACAGAAAGGGAGTCGTCTTTCCCGGGAAGCGCATGTAACGACAATGCACACAATGGCATTTGTGAGCCTGCTTATCCTATATTGAAGACGTACAGTTAATTCTTTGTGTCCCTTGCGTTTAGCAAGCAAAGCAATACACAAGAGATACATGATTAGGTGCCTTATCTCTCTGGCACTGTTTCCCATAGATACCTGCCCCATGTCGCCATTCTACAATCCGTATACACACAATTCCACCCCTCGAACGCGCGAGGGAACCCTTGGCCTCCTCTCATGTGATGAATCAACGCACCCAAGAGAGGCGGTCGAGAGTTTCTGTCCCTCCCTTCGTTTTCGCTGCTCGCGGAGTTTCCGCTTGTCCCTTGATAGTAGTTGGTGAGGCCGCTACAGTTTTGCCGGGCTAGTCTGCTGATCCTTTCCCTTCCTGCTGTTGTGCATTTCTCGTTGCCGCCGCGCCCGTTGTTGTTCCTCCGTCCACTGTCATTTCCTTCCACGTTGTCCCCCCCCCTCGGTTGTTCTTGTTGCCCCCTTTGTTATGGTTGTCCCCTCCTCCACTGTTTCCTTCGCCTCCGTTGTTGCCGCCGCCCCTGTTTGTTGTTGCTACCGAGGTCAGGCGCGCCGGGGCCGAGCGCTACAGCTTGAGCGATCAAGTCCGCCGCCACCAGCCCCTTCTCACCATCGTTGGCCGCAGGGTTGATGCCATCCACATTGCCTGCCACAGTAAACCTGACGCAGTCGTGCTGGGAGCCCCGCTGGGCAACGGGCATTATGACCAGCTGGTGGTTGGCAACTGAGATTCTGGTGCAGAGACGATGATCCCGCGGGCAGACCACCCCTCGCGGTTGTTGAGAGCCTGCCTCGCCTGTCGCCCGCATTGTTGATAGCCCTTGAAAAGGCGAATTTTGTTGGGTCAAGCGGTTCGGTTGGATTCAGGTCGGGACCCGCATCCTGCACGGTGACATGGACATGGCCGATGACCCTGCCGCATTCGAGCTGCTGCGGTGCACCGTAGTAAGTTGCGGCGGGGTTAGTAAAGGCCCCGGCTCCAAGTTCGACACCTGGAATGTGATGTTGAAGTCTTGTCCTGACTTAATGCAGTCGCTATTCTGCGGGTTTGTGATAACAACTGAGATCATGTTGTTGACCGACGGAGTTTGACCCATCACTAGCGACCAGTCAGCATCCTGAATCTCACTCTGGCGGGTGACTAGCGATGCCCACCAATGCCATTGCACGAGCCCTCGAAGATTTGGAGACCGTTGGTGAGAGTCTGCCCTTGCAATAATTGATAAAGTTGCTTTTGAGGTTGAGGATTGGACCTGCGCCTGATCGGCGCCGAGGGGGTCTATAGTATGTCCCATCTGTGAAAAATCCAGCCTGAATAACGTCTGGATCCAGTGTCGGAGTCTTGTTGTCACCCTGGCCTGCACGAGGGCCGTCCTCAGAAGTAAAAGAAGGCCTCAGAATGGCATGATCACCTTGCCGGCTCGTTGTCTTGGTAATACAGGAGTGGCAGGCTGGCACAGGAGTGGCAGGCTGGCCGACCAGGAATAACAAGTCACGGGCAACGAGAAGTCTGAGCAATTGAAGAGGTAGAAACCGAAACGGAGTTTAATGATGTAGCTTTCAACAAACTACCTTGGGAGAATAACCACATAATCAGGGGGTGAGGTCATGGGCAAGGAGTGGCGATATGGCTGACTCGTGAACCGGACCGCTAGAGCTACTAGTACAGTACAATCGCAACCATGGTGTCTTGTGGGCTCCTCCAAACGCCAATCAAGCGGAGTGCTGTGACAGAGTGGGAGCTAATTCACAAGACTGACACACTTTCCCAGCACAAGAAAGCAAAAGCAAAAGGAAGAAGGCGTCGCGGCACCGCGTACAGACCGGAGAATAGACAGCGTACGGATAGCTGAGATCACAGTGTAAGGAATGTGTAGAATAGCCAGCACAGGATGGCGTGAGTAATAGTCCAAGTGTCGGGACAATGGCTGCGGCGGGGAACAGTCTCAGAGTCGTCCCGGTTACCGAGCTTGGGACAGATATGGCCGACTAGGCCGGCGTCTGAAGAGGGGTGATACAGGTCAGGAAACCCGGGTGTCCATTATTATGGACGGCCACCGCAACTGGACATAGCAATATGCCTGAGGGTTCATTGCAAGATCGCCAGCTTGGTTGGAGGGGGCCGATGTTCGGGCGATACTTCCCGCCTCCTGCCTGCTCAAATCTCGGCAAAGCGCCCGTGGTACGTGGAAGTGTCAGCGGGCGGGTTGTGGTGTCACAGCGGAGGCCCAAAATGCGACCTTGTCTGACTGCCAGCATGTCCGGCCACCGACCGAGGATGGTTGACCATGTTGATACAAAGTCAGGCTGGGTGGACTGAGACAGGTGATGCTTGCCATGACCAAATGTCCATACCCGTACCGAGGAAGGTATCGCCTGCTGTTGTCAGCGACACAAATATTCAATAGCATTGAACGAATTTCCTCCTAGACCCGTCTCAGATCTTTAAAAATTCCATGAAGTTCTTTATAATTTCGCCGAGTCGCAACAGGTCTTAGATCCAAAGAAGGTCATGCAGTCGAGGAGGAGCCTTGGCAGTCCCCTCACTTCCGGAGACTTCGAACTCCTGCATACCCAAGCCCTATATGCGGTTCGGAGAACTCAATGTCCCGTTGTTTGAAGGCAAGGACGGCACAAAGTCAGCTGACTGCATAGGCAAGACACCCGTACCAGCTTATGCGCCGAACGTATCTGCGTGCAGGCAACCCACAGCATATACAACTCTTCCGTCCTGAGTGGGCGGATCCTTCCTGAACTGAGGAAAGGAAGAGAGGAGCGGGGAGCCGCGGTTAGCTGAGTCTCCCTTCTCTTGACAGTTCAGTGGCTTTCATTTCGATACTATGATAGCCAATGAGGCGCATTTGCTATAGCTGTTCAACGAATCAATGGTGCATGGGATAAGACAGGAACGTGATGCAGCAAATGGTTGGGGGGGGGGGGAGGTTTTGTTGCGATAAGTCACCGAAGTGGCATTTAAGCTCTCACCACACCTGCAAGCTGGCGGCGGGCCCACAATATTCAACTCTGGACCCCGATAAACGCCGTGAATGAACACGGGGTGGGCAATCCCTAGCTGAGCGAAACTGTCCAGGGTCGACAAAGAGAACCATTGCACAGCTCGGCCACAATATAATATTTTCTCCCTTCCTTGACTCAGGCATCTCACCCTTAAAATCCACAGTCCCGGCCCCCCTCGACCACACTTGTCCGCCTTACATCTTTACCCCTGATTTTCCACCGATTGGGTTTCGTGAATTCGTCCTCTTCACTGTTTCCGCGCTTGCACCCCGTTGTCGGCGAGATACCTGGCTCAAAATACCTTGAGGCCAATCACACGATCACCTCTAGCTCACGGTCTTTCTTCGTTATCGTGCACTTGCAACATGCCGTCCTCATCCTCACCAGAACACCGGGCTGGAAAAAGGCCAAGTAAGTGGAAACTCACTGCCCCCTATTCTCTGACGTCTGCCTTCTGCCAGGATGGTCAACAGAGGCTCAGTTTCGAACCCTTTTTGCCAACCTGGTATCGGTACTTGAGCTTCACTGCACTCAAAGTCCCTTTCCATTTTTCCTGGTCTCCTTGATGGGAACTGGGCACCTGTTGGTTGGGGGCCTGGCACCGCAAGTTGATGGAAAAGACCTTGGAGGGGAAAAGTTCCGAACCCAACTGGGGACCCCGCTTTCGGGCCAGATGTCTGGAAATAAGAAGTGGCCAGCCACTTGACCTCCATCAATTTTCCCCTTCACTACGTCCATACCTTACTGCTCAGGACGGTTCTCCTGTGGCTATAAAAGGCACATTCAGCCATCTGACCCAGTCGACCACATGGCAGGAACCCAGTCGCTACCACCTCCGGCGCTGCCGCAGCTGGTCGCCGAGCAGCATATGCCAATCCCGCCAACCGACAAGGACTCGAAGCGACTGATTGTTGTTCTGTCGAACGCCAGTCTCGAAACCTACAAGGCGTCGCATGGCGGGCCCAACCGCATGGGCGTGCAGAGGGAGGAGAAGTACTCGCTGCTCAACAGCGACGAGCATATCGGCGTCATGCGCAAGATGAACAGGGACATTAGCGACGCCCGGCCCGACATCACACACCAGGTTTGAATGAGCCGTCGCTTTCTCTAGCATTGTGCTTGCAGCCGCTGACGGTTCTACCCTTGCGCAGTGCCTCCTCACCCTCCTCGACTCCCCCATCAACAAGGCCGGAAAATTGCAAATATACATCCAGACTGCCAAAGGCGTGCTGATTGAGGTTTCGCCGTCGGTTCGCATCCCGCGAACGTTCAAGCGCTTCGCTGGCCTGATGGTCCAGCTGCTCCACCGTCTCTCCATCAAGGGCACCAATTCGCAGGAGAAGCTCCTGAAAGTGATCCAGAACCCCATCACTGATCACCTGCCGCCGAACTGCCGGAAGATCACCCTCAGCTTTGACGCCCCGCTGGTGCGGGTGCGCGACTACATTGACACGCTTGGGGCGAACGAGAGCATTTGCGTCTTTGTGGGCGCCATGGCCAAGGGCCCGGACAACTTTGCCGACGCCTACGTGGACGAAAAGATCTCCATCAGCAACTACAGTTTGTCGGCGAGCGTTGCATGCAGCAAATTCTGCCATGCTGCGGAGGATTCCTGGGATATCCTTTGAGCCGGATGCAGCGCGTCGTCGTCGCGGCCGACCGGCCAGCCCCTCCAATATCGACAGGGAACATTGGGACTGGATGGAAAGATCTGACAGCCCCCTATTTTCATTTGGGGTGCTGCGGTTGCATTGCGCCTGTCCTGCGATACAACATCGCTGGTTAATGGCCATTGTCTTCCGGAACTTGGGACGTCTGTGCTTGAGCTGTCGGTGTTTTTGCAACCAAAACATGGGGCGTTCAACAACGGATCCCAAGACGCTTTCGTCGTCTGCGCGGTGCCACTTCAACTTGGCCCGCGTCTTCCCCTTTTTCCTGGCTATATGTTTCATAGTTTTCATTCCTGTCTTCGGTATCTCCATGTTATGACTAACTGACAGCTCCATCATATCCTACGGCTCACGAACCAACCAGCCAACGCCGACAGAGGAGTCTGTGGAAGCGAATGAGAGTGGATTTGGGTTGTGTTTCTGAGGCGAGGGGCTGGGTTCAAGAGACATGGAAGACCGAGGGACGGAAAATACTCGACAGGGAATGTGAATAGGGATGAAACCCGCATTGGTTCCGCTCCACCAAGCCATGACATATGTGTGCAGTCTCCCATGTGTGTCGCACCCCTCAACTTGGGTTATAAGCGTGGCAAGTCAGTGAGGTCGTCAACCCAGACCGCTGATTTCAAAGGGACATAACCGTCCAGTACAACCCTGTGTACCTTGGGCAACAATCGTCACGCAGGCAGGCCCCACAAATAGGCGGCCTCACCTCAAAACTCATCGCCAATTAAATAGCCGAACTGCTTCCACCAAACGGTCTAGCCGCGTGCCCCACGTACGTCTGTCACTTTTGTCACCCTCCGCAACAGACGACAACCATGGAGCAGCGACAACGTATGGGCAAGTCCGCATAGGGTCTTGCGCCTGCTGAATGTCTCGCTTCTTAAAGAGTTCCATCAGACACGGCTTCCAAGGCCCGGGGTGAGTGCTTCAAGAGCTGCCCGAGCAGGTTTTTGAGAGACGCCTCGGTCAACGGCCACACCACCTGAACCGCGAAACATCATGATCGGGGTTTGAAAGCGGGGCATCCAGTTCCAGAAAACTGGAGAAGACCCATCGTGGCAGGCTGTAAGTTCGTCCGAATGTGTGCTGAACCTGCAGAAAGTGAGAAACCGAGCCACTAATAAGCCACCCCCGACTTGCCCTGTTCTGTAAGACGGAATCACAGCCTACCGGCTCAGGCCGGCTGAGCGTTTTCAGGTCCTGCAGGGCGAGCGTTCCTGCTTCCCCAGTACCCAATCCCGCAACGGCAGTGTATTGTACTGTACAAAGCAGGCGCATTTTTTGGCCGAGATCTGAGTTCAACAAGACCCAACCCTCTCGCATCAGCCTCGAAGGTTCGGAGGGGCCTTGGAGGATTGGCCGAGTAGTGGCCTCCGTGTGTTGGGTTCGAGTCTCTGAGATCAAGCTCTCAAAATTGCCATTCGCGAACCACCCATTCAACGTCCAACCCTTTTGTTGGACTGCAAATGTTTCGCTGCGGGGCCAGGGTATCGACCCAGTCTCCAGGTTGGGCAGCACCGTCCATTCCCATGCCTGGCACAAGGCCAAGCTGCCTGGCCCTCTCGCCATAATTCCCTATCATGTCCCTTGCTGAGCAAACGGAAGCATGAGATGTTGACTCGTGTCTCGAGACTTCCGATGCGACTCGAGTTTCGTTTCCCCTGTCTAACCGTCATTCTGCAAAGACCCGAGAAAGGAGAAAGCTCATGTTTCCCTCTTTCTTTCAGCATTCCGCTTGTCACGTTTGATAGACCATTCCAACGCGCCGGCTCATAAAACGACTTTGACAAGGGACAATTCGAAAATAGTCGGGCTACGTGAAGCTCGGCCCGTGGCATCGCTTGCTTGGACCTCAGCTCACAAGCAGAGAGCAAGACCCTTGACCAGCTCGCCTCGTCACGCCACACTGCCCTGAATCATCCAGAGCCTGTCGAGTGCTGCCCTCGGGAGCCTTCCGGCCCCATCGTCCCTGTGCTCGTGCGACACACGACACCGCACTGCTACCCTCGGCGCAAGGTTCTTCTGCCTCTGCCCGGCCGTGGTGCGCCGGGGTCAATATATTGCACTAATGCTTCCGTTTCTAGAGGTCGAGCACCTCCCCTCCTCCTCGTCCTTCTACTTGGCCATTATCCAGCCCCTGGGTCTGCGCTACTTTTCTACTGAAGACGGGCATTTCCCCTCAATCGTCTACGGAGACTCTTTACGGACTACTCCTATTTTCCAGATCCGGCAGGTGGTCTCGAGTAGGGACCGGCCCCTGAGGACATCGCATATTGTGCTCAGCGCTCCTTCAGCGGCCGCGGCCGACGAGGCCTACGAGTTTGCATTACGGGCCAATCCCGACTCGCGGGACACGCACCCTCGCCACATCGCCGACAGCTACGCTGCTGCGGCCAGTGGCGCGTCGTCCCGCCGGACACGCACCAGCGGTGGCGGCACTCGGGTATTTATAACCGACTTTGTCGGCAACATGATGGAAATTGTCTACCAACCGCCTCCAGACTATCCTTCGCACTACAGCGGCTCGACCATACGCCACACGAGGTCAACCAGCGAAGAAGCCTGCCGCATACTCGAGTGGAATTACGACGTTGCGAGCTCGGCTCTGCCGTGCCCTGCCGGGCCCAGCTCCGTCTCGACTGCGTCGGTCCGCACCCCCTCCCGTCGCTCTCACGCCGCCCGCTATCTTGAAGACGACGACCAGCCGCAACCCGGGATCAGACGGAGTGTTACCACGGCCGGATCCTCGGTTTATGAGCCAGCTACCTCGGCACGAGAGAACTCCAACGGCCTGAGCGCCGGCGCCGTCGTTGGGACCCTTCTTGGCGTTGCAGCCGGTGCAGCGCTGGGCGGCGCATTCACGTACAACATGGTCAAGAGCGATAAGAGCCGCTCTTCCCGGCTGCAGGAGTACGACGTGCCGCCATTCCCGCGCCGCTCTACCTTTCCCGAAAAGTACGATGGGTATTCGTCCTCGGATCGCAAGAGCCGTTATGCCGACGTGGAGCGCGGAGTCGAAAAGCTCCGCCGCTATCAGAGCGACTATCCCCCGGCCCCGGCCTCGGACTACCGCCGCCCTCCGCCCGAGTATATTGCCCGGTACAGCAGCCACGTCGACTCACCACCCCCACCACGGAGCAGGAGCAGGGCGGCGGACGACGACATCGTCGTCAATGACGACTCGCGGGGCCGCCACCCGTCTTCCCGGTCTTCTCGAGCGCCTTCTGCTGCTGCTAGGCCTCGCAGCGAGTCGGCTACCCACAGGGAGCCCTTTGCCGCCGGGGTCGAGAACAACCCATGGGCAGCAGACTATCATCGCGGCAGCAGCTATGTGAGCTCGAGGAGCTCAACAAGGCCCCGTGACCACCACCCGCCCATCGTCCAGCGCAGCTACACATACGACACCCCCGTTGACCGCGAGAGCTACGTCTCAGCCAGGAGCCGCCGGTCAAATAGCACGGTGCGCGGCGGGCCATCGCCGGAACCCTACACGACGAGCTCCAACACGAGGCCAGGCAGCAACAGTCGTGTGACAACGACAACAACAACCCGGAAGACGTACAAGGTGGGCAGCAGCGGCGGAGGCAGCAGCCCTCGGAGCTATATATCATATGGAAGTGGCCGTGGCCGAGACCGAAACCGAGAAGGGAACAGCTACATTTCGGCACGCCACGTCCCTCTTCCAGACAGCCGCTTGCCGAGCTACGTCTCGGCGCGCGATATTCCGCTGCCCGACAGCCGGGCGCCGACCTACATTTCGGCGCGCGACGTCCTGCTGCCGGCGAGTAAGCCGGCAACGTATGTGTCGGCAAGGCATGTACCGCTGCCGGAGAGTCGGGTGGGCACGGGTAAATGGGAGGATGAGGATGATGGTGAGGAGGATGATGCGGATAGCATTGCGCCGAGTGATAGTATCAGTTGTGTGGGGAGCCGGGGGAGGGGGCGGTAAGAGAGTAAAACGGGGGAAGGGAGAGTGTGCTGTTGGTTGGACTGCAGTGGATGGCGCATGGTATGGTGTTTTAGAATGTTTTAGGAGGACTGTTGCGTTTCTGGTATAATATTATTATAAAGACTCACCGTTCATGGTTGGGAAGATAGTTCCTTGGTATGCACGGTAATCTTGTGGTTGGATGTTTGTTCTGGCTTTGGTTCGCTTGTGGGTTGAGCTTGCTGGCCTGTGAATACAGCGCTGTGTCTGTGCCCCGGCGGTGACCCCGAGTCAGGTCAGCGGGGGGTGTCTGACAAAGTCAAACGAACTTGGAACCTGGGGCCGTGAACACCTGGGGGTTGTATATGCTTTCATGTTCGATAGAGAAGTGTACTATACGGGAGGTATCTGTTCGTTGGTCGCATCCTACTACCCAAGGTACGATCTCCTTCCTGTCGTTGGATGGCGGACAGCCACAGCAGGCCTGAGGGATCGCTCGCCGTCCAAGGTACTTGGCTGCGCCATCATCCTCGATCCGAGATCTGGCCGGAATCTTGTTTCGAATAATCGCTGTGCATGTTCGCAATCTGCTCCTCCCGGAACAACACTACATACACAGTGCTCGAGACGGACCGCTGTTAGACCGCGTGGGGGAGTGTTGCACCTCGCCAAGGGCGCCTCGATCCCATCCCATTAATCATTTACATTTCTATTTATTCTTAGAGTAACTATGTTTAACTAATACTTAAGATAATTCGGGTTACTGTGACTCGAACACAGAAATGATATCGGGCATTTCTTGGCAGGCAACAAGCGTCCATTCCCTTCGCCGCAGTCTTCATTCCCTATTCTTTAAATTGTTGCTGTCGTCTGACAGTGATGAAGAAAATGAGTGAGTGACGTTACCTAGAATGGGAGAATCACTGGCGCCCAATGCTGCCGTCCCCATATTTGGCCCGCTGGTATATTTTGCCTCCGATTGTCGGAATTGCCTGCAGATGTATCGATTCAACCCACTCACACCCCCTCCACACACACAACCGACCTAAGAAGAACGTGAACGTGGGCGGCAGGACGATTACCTGGTAGCTTACTAGGGCCTTCTACCAATTGCTCTCCTTACGTACCTACTGCTCTGACCAACTGTCTGGGGTAAAGCCTGCGGATCTTGCTCAATATTTAGTGAGTCAACAAGTGCCCGCACCTCCAGATCACAAGCACCCAATCACCCCTAATTATGCGACTGCTTGAAAGCATCCCCATCAACAACTTTCGAAGACCTTGCAGACAGAACCAGAATTGTTGACGACCGGAATTATTGAGCACTGGAGTTGAGGCTGTACCATCATTCCCAGCATGCCAGACCTGGATCTCGGGGAGTCTATTCCCCCGCATACAGCTCATGTAAGTGAAAAGATAAGCATCATCACACGTGCACCCTGAGCTGATTGAAAACTCTGCTGAAATGGGCTGCACAGGCTGTGAGTGTCTCGCTGCCGACATGGAAGTCAAACATTGGCTATGAGGAGGGCGAGGACTGGGTTGTTGGCCGCATGACGACCGGCTATCCTCGGTGTGTTCCCAGCACATCATCTGCTGCTTCTCGGCTTCCCCATCGACTGACACTCCCCCAAAGCTTCTTCATTCACAGAAGCATACAAGAATTCGCCGCAGATATCGTAGCGAGGGTTGGCGCCAAGGCCTCCAAGGCGTTTCTGTTTCCAAACCGCCAGATTGCTGCCCGCTGTGTGTCTTTCGTCAAGGCCCGCGCTCCTCCCGCAGTTGCCGCCTCACTCGACACCGTCCACCTTGTTTTGGATACGACTCAACCAGGCGCCGGAGCTCTGGCGTCCCTCAATCCGGCCATCTCTGCCGTCCTCGGGTCCCAGGATGCATTTTCTTTTCTCAAACAGTACTGGCAACATACGGGCGACGGCGTGTCTAGCCGCAGGGCCGAGTTCTGCCACGCCCTCCTTAAGAATGGCCTGCTCCGCTTAGACGACGGGGCGACGGGCCCCGTTTCTCCCACGAGCGCCAAACCATGTAGAGGACCCAAGCGCTACCAGCGGCCGTCGTCCATGGACACCACAGCCAAGCATGTCAGCCCGGACAGAGAAGGGGTCGCGGCCCCAGATCTCCAGGAGACATCCCGCTTCTTGGAGGAGCGCTTTGGCCGGAACCTCGACGTCTCGTTTGTCCAGCCGGCCAAGTCCGCCATCAAGCGGAGGATTGCCGGTGCTCTGCGCACCGACAGCGAGCTCAGCAGGGCGGCTCCCCCGGACCACGAGATGGAGTTCAACACGCGCGGCGTCGTCAATCTCCGGGAGGAGGACATTTACCTCTTCCCCTGTGGCATGAGCGCTATCTTCAACTCGCACCGTGCCCTACTCAGTACACGCGGCAACATGAAGAGCATCAACTTCGGCTTTCCCTACGTCGACACGCTCAAGATCCTCGAGAAGTTCGGTCCCGGCGTGGTCTTCTACGGGTACGGCTCCGAGTCGGACCTCGACGACCTCGAGAAGCACCTCCAAGCCGGCGAGCGCTTCCTCGCCCTCTTCTGCGAGTTCCCCGGCAACCCTTTGCTGACCTGCCCCAACCTGACCCGCATCCGGCAGCTCGCCGACAGGTACGACTTTGCCGTCGTGGTGGACGAGACGATCGGCACCTTCGCCAACGTCAATGTTTTACCTTTCGCCGACATTGTCGTCAGCAGCCTGACCAAGATCTTCTCGGGCGACGCCAACGTCATGGGCGGCAGCGCTATTCTCAACCCCAACAGCCGCTATTATGAGAGTCTGAAAAACTGGGCGCGCACCGCCGGCGGCCTAGACGAGGACACGTACTGGCCCGAGGACGTCATGTTCCTGGAGCGCAACAGCCGCGACTTTGTCTCGCGCATCGACCGCACCAACGCCAACGCTGAGGCCATTTGCGATGTATTGAGACAAAGTCCTGTGGTCAAGACCATCTTCTACCCCAAGTACAACGAGACCCAAGCCAACTACGAGGCCTGCAAGCTGCCGAATGCGGGTTATGGCGGTCTGATCTCGGTCGTACTGCGTCGGCCGGAGCAGGCCGTCGCCTTCTACGACGCCATCCAGACGGCCAAGGGGCCGAGTCTGGGCACCAATTTTACCCTCACCTCGCCGTATGTCCTCCTGGCCCACTACCAGGAGCTCGACTGGGCCGAGGGTTTTGGGGTGGAACGCGACTTGATTCGTATCAGTGTCGGGCTGGAGGAGACGGAGCACATTGTCAATGTGTTTAGGGGCGCTCTCAAAGTGGCCGAGGAAAGTACGGCGGCAAGTCAAGAGCAGTAGTAAATGGCTGGACAAACCAAAAACAAATCAAACTATTAGAGCACTACCTGTCGCGCTACCCGTGGTATCATGATTGTGCCCTCTGTGCGCCTTGTTTCCGCCCGTAAACGCGAAACCAACCCTTTTAAACGAGGTCGCCACCGCCCCATATCACCGACCAAATCACATCACGGTACACTGAGGACCATTGGGGTCGGTCGCGTAGATGCCATACAATTCCTTGCGCCGCTCAAACTCGTTCTGTCTTTGCTTTTCCTGGGTCTCCTTGGGGAACCATCGCTCGAGGTACCGCACCAGCTTCTCGTCAATGTGGTCTAGCCGCCGTATCATGTCAGCAAAATGATATCCATCCCCAACGCGGCGGGCGAAACATACTCTCGTTGGCTCGCTGCACCACGTCAGCTCGGCAGAGTGGACAGAAGCGCTTGTTCTGGTTCTGAAGCTTAATCATGCACCGTATGCAGAACAAGTGGTCGCAGTCGAGCCGGACAGGCAGCCAGCTGATGGAGTAGCAGATCGGGCATGTGTAATCCAACAGCTGGGGGACCACGCTGATCACCTCCCGGGCCAGTTGGGCGCAGATGTCTTTGGAAATGGCCTCGGAGATGAAGTGGGCAGAGTACATGATCTTTGGGAACGTTGTCTTGACCCCGAGAGACGTGCGTTTGTCGAATTCTGGATGATTGAGACATTAGTTCACAAATCAGGGTACAGCCAAGAGAGAATTTCATCTTCCATCTTCCATATTCGGAAAACTCACTTTTGATTATCTTGGTGATGGCTGTCTGGTTCAACTCCTGAAACTGCAAATTTTGCAGCAGGGTCGCGTTCAGCGCCAGAAACTGATTATACGCAACCGCACTCGACTGAATCTTGAACTTTTGCGGCAGGCCCCGCTTGTTGACTTCGTCTTGGAACCAAACAAGCTGCTTCCGCGCCTTCTCGCTCTTTCTCACACCGCCGGCGGCCTCGTTGGTGGAGAAAAACACCTGCGCGGCCAAGTACAGCTCAAAGATATCGCGCCAGCGGTACAGGTCCGACTTGAACAGCTTGATGAGCCCCTTGTGCGGCTTGGCTACTCCCGCGATTTGGTTCCCGAGAGCGTGGATTTGGTCGTTCATCGACTGCCGCTCCAAGCTTTGGAGCGAGTCCAGCTCGGTCACCTCGGCCTGCAGCAGGCCGAAGAAGCGGGCGTCCGAGTTCAGTGGAATCTTGACCCATTCTTCGTCCCTATCGCCGCCGTCGGCTCTGGGTTCGTGGTGGTGATGGTGATCCTGGTCCTGACCTGGCTCAGGCAGACCGCTGACGGCGGGATCGGCGGCATCATCAGACGCTGAAGAAGGACGAGTACCCAGCTCGGCTTCAGCCCCAGCCTCCGGTGAAAGTCTGGGTTCCGTCGCCGTCGTCCTCGCGCGGTGGTCCGGCAAGACCGAAAGTGTGCTGAGGCTGGGTCGCACAACTAGCTTCGGCCTTAGCAAACTAGCGCCGTCGGTCTCAAGGCGGTATTCGGCGTTGTGGTCGGCCAGCAGCTGGTGGAGCCGGTCTGGGTCGTAGCCGTTCCGGATGAGTTCGTCCCGCACCTTGGCTAGGATCTTCTTGAGCTGGCGGTAGTGGATCGCCTTGTCCACCCAGTGCTGCGGATAACTGTCCGAGGCCAACGCCTCGAGAAAGGCATGCCCAAATTTCATTGTGGTGAGCTTGACGTAGGGCTTAACGCTGGGAACACAAAGGACCGTGTTGGTGCATGCGCCGAGAGATGCCTGTGCATGGCGGGATGCGAGTCCGGGTGTTCCACCACAGCAGACCGGGACAGAGCCACTCTACAGGTATGTGAGGTAGTGGGACGGATGTGCAGGTCACTGAGGGGTGGAAGGGCAGGAAAATCAAGGTTACACACGGAGAAAGGCTGGCTAGTCGTAGGGAGTACCTGACAAGTACTCTGGCTGTCTGGTTGCGCCGACGTGGCGGAAAATGGCTCAGAGAAACATGGATGGAGGCAACTTGGCTCTCGGTGAAGACCTCGCTGCCTCAGTCTTGGTCACATGCGGTGGCTTTTGTTACCTAACGGTTGACGTTACTGGTGTGAATGCCCCGCTGCATGTTCCATTTCCATAAAATCGGGCTCCTCCGAATTGGCTTGTGCCTGTCAACCAACCGACCTCATCGAGTATAATGCAGGAGCTAGCAGCACGGGATAAGCCATATTTATTGTTTGTGCTCGCCTGACGCTTTGCTGAGTTTGTCCCTCGGCGAGGAAATTGCTGTAATGCTGTAATGTAACAGTGTGTATGCCGTATGTTGCATTATCATGTCAGTTTGTACGGTACAGTACGTAAGGCACCCCATAGCACAGTACGGATTACACCCAACTCGATCCATTCACTGCTCCCCCACCCCCACTAATCCGTACAATTCTTTCCCCCACATTAGGTAACGATAAGAATGCATAGGTACGTTCTGCCCAAGTCCGCTGACTGACAACCATCTGCTCTGCCATAGCTCCCAGCAATACAAACAACTTCCCAACCGTCCAGAGTAGTGAAGGGATGGGAGCTGAGCAGTCGGCCCCTCGGGGACGTGGCAACCAGGCCCCGGTTGTGCGCAAGACATGCTACTACGAAGTACTCGGGGTAGATCGGCAGGCACCCGACGAGGAGTGAGTGTGTTTCGTCTGTCTATAGGTACAGCGCATCAGGTTCTGATATGCTCCAGTATCCGCCGAGCATACAAGAAGAAAGCCTTGGAGCTGCACCCAGACCGCAATTACAACGACACCGAGAACGCAACCAAGCGGTTCGCCGAACTGCAAACGGCCTACGAGATCCTCTCCGACCCCCAAGAGCGTGCCTGGTACGACTCGCATCGCGATGCTATCCTCAACGGTGAGGACGACGTTGCGGGCCCCGCGCCCACTGACCAGTCCGGGAGTGGCCACACCTCAGCCAATGCCATTTTCGCCCTGATGAGCCGCTTCAACTCGAGCGTGCCCATGGACGATAGCCCGAGAGGCTTCTTTGGAATTCTCAATGACTTTTTCGACCAGCTGGCCGCCGAAGAAACCGCTGCGTGCGAGTGGCTCGGTATTACGCCGACCGAGTACCCGCCGTTTGGTCACGCCAGGGACGAGTACAATCCGCTGGCCAAGCGCTTCTATACCGTGTGGTCAGCCTTCGCGACAAGGAAGACGTTCAGTTGGATGGACAAATACCGTCTCTCAGATGCCCCTGATCGTCGGGTTCGCCGCCTAATGGAGAAGGAGAACAAGAAATTCCGCGACGAAGGAATCCGCGAGTTCAACGATGCTGTCCTGTCCCTGGTTGCTTTTGTCAAGAAGCGAGACCCCCGCTATGTGCCCAACACGCAGTCTGAGGCTGAAAGGCAGCAGGTTTTGAGGAATTCAGCCGCTGCCCAAGCCGCACGGTCAAGGGCCGCGTACCAGGAGAAACTCGCCGAGTACGTCGTGCCGGAGTGGGCGCAGTTTCGGGACGAGGAGGAACACAACGGCCAATTCTCCGAGTTTTCCATGTCGGAAGAAGAAGACGAAGTCGAGCTGCTGGAATGTGTCGTGTGCAACAAGACCTTCAAGAGCGAGAAGCAGTTTGAAGCCCACGAGAAGAGCAAGAAGCACATCAAGGCCGTGCAGCAGCTACAGCGGCAGATGAGAAGGGAAAACGCCAATCTTGATCTCGACGACCCGAAGCCCGATCTTCCGCCGTTACCCACCGGCCACGAAGGGCAGCTTGAGGAGCAGCTGCCGGGGAATCAGGAGGGAGACTTGACACTTGATCCTGCTGACGGAGCCCTTCAAACGGAAAACTTCCAGGAGGGAAACAGTGAGGCCCCAATATCAGCTGGTCGGGAATATACAGACAAAGGCACACCGTCCCAATCAGAACCAGAAGACGACGAATATGCGCCCCGATCAGCGGTTGAGAACCGTATATTGAACGGCGGATCCAATGGACAAACGCATGCGAAGCCTGGCAACACGCCCGCAGCCTCGGATTCTGTAGCTGCCCGCCTGGACGACTTAAGTCTCAACAGTGAACAGACTCAAGCCAAAAAGATCGGCAAGGCCAAGCTGAAACGGGAAAAGAAGGCTGCTCGACAGGAGGCGCAGCCCCCGGCGTCTGTAAGTCACTCAATCATCGTCCTATGCGAGCCCAATGTTGCTCGCGACTCTGACACGTCGAACCACAGCATATATGCGCCGTTTGCAAAAAAACCTTCACGTCCCGAACCAAACTATTTGACCATATCAAGGACCTTGACCACGCCGCCCTTGTGCCTGTTTCCAGCGCTAAGGCGGGCAAGAAGAAGCGGCGGTGATTCAAACACGCGATAAGCAGATGTCCTGAGCATGTCCCTTCATCTCGAGGATTCGAGATGAAATACATCGTGATGCCACTGCCGTGGTACACTATGGTATAGTCTCGCGACCTCGCTTTCCAATCAAAGAAAGGCAAAGAGGGACCGGCCGAGACCACATGGCTTACGAATACCTCACTCGGCGGTACACTTCTCAACCGGCGGGTCTCGAAAACTTGATACCCAACCCCCCCGAACGCCCAAGTCGCCACGGAGAAGCTGCGCAACACATCCGGCATACACAGCGATAACTGGTACATACGGTGCGCAAATATCCTCGGTACATTCATGTTTCAAGAACCGTGTCCGCATCATCGTCATCATCACTTAGAGTTTGGACTTCGTCGATGGCCTCGGCCCGCCCGGAGCCCATACCTCTCGCTGGGTCGTGCGCCGAGACCGTGATGATTGACTTTCCTTGCACGTGCTTCACAGCGCTCTTCCACGTGTCCCAGTCATCCTCGTTCTTGATCAGGAAGCCGATCAACATGCTGGGGTCCATGTTCTCGACGTGGAGATGCCGCAGCCGCCGGGTGTGGCAGGAGTCCAGCTCCTCTGGCGTATAATCGGCGGGATTCTCGCGGTACGGGAGCGTGGGCCTTGGGTGGTGAGGATCGAGGTAGAATAACCATTGGCCTTGGACGCCGATGAAATAGTGGGATTGTGAAGGGCGGCCCCTAGACGATTGTCAGTGAGCAGGTAAAAGGGACGACATATAGAGCAATGCATTACCCTGCAATACCGATGGACTGCTCCATCTGCAAAGTGGAAATCAAGGCCTCCTCATAGACTTTATTGATTTTGTCGATGCCCAGTCTCGTGCACACTAGAATCAGCGTCGGGTGGAAGGTCTCGCCGTCAGGCATTGCGGTGGCCATGAAGCTGTCTTCGTAAACATCCGGGAGGTCACCTGTCGAATATATCCGTAATGACCGCTCATGCTGCTTTGCCAGATCCCTGCAACTTGTTAGCAACAAGAAGACATGTCCTCAACCAGTCCCCCAAAGTCAGCTTCGCGTTGGTGTGTGACACACCGGATGCACCGCGCTGTGGCCGACGGCCCGAACCACTCCCCCGGGTACTTCCCGCACGCAACCGCCCCGTGTTTAACAAAGTTGTGCAAGGAATAAGGGGCGCGAAGATCATCGGCAAATAAGGCCAGGATTTCGCGCTCTGCATCGGGGTCGGTAGATCGTCGCCAGTCTGTTGCAGTTTCAAGTTAGTGTGAATTTCCAGGCTTGATCGACGGACAATGTAGAGGACGGACGACATACCGCGTCCTAGCCGCGAGATGAGAAGCGCGTTGGCCAGCAGGCTCTGGCCCGACCTGATCATGCAGCCCCATCCCGTGTCGGACGAGAACCCCGTCAGATCCCCAAACGACGTCTTGAGCCGCATGGGCAGCGACAGCGCCGAGGCGGCCTTAGGGTCGGTGGACCGCGGGATCAGCCCGAACCCGGTCCGGTATGTCATCCATATCCGGGACTCAAAATCGTCCAGGAAGGCGGGCGGCCAACCGCTGTCTTGTTGGCTGAGCTCTTCCGAGGAGTAGGCGAGGGAGGAATCGAAGCTGCTTACGACGGAGTCGGGCGGCGTGTCGAGGACCTGCTGCTGCTGATTGCTCGTTGAGCCTGCGGCGGGGATCGGGGTTGGTGTTGTTGTGGCCGTTGTCGCGGCGACGGCATCGACATTGGATTTGGCTGTGGGGATGCTGGCGGTGAATGGTGATGGGGTTCCCGACGATGATGATGCCTTAGGACCGACTGTGTATGAGCGACCCAGGCACCAAACCGGTTCGTTAGGGTTCCGGTTGTTGGTCGGCTCCGGATCCCATATCTTTTGGAAGATGCGGCGGCCTACACGGCTGACTTCGGCACCAGCGGCGATGGCAACCTCCACCGCGCTGGCTAGCTTGGGTGACGTGCCTGAGACGGCCGACTGCCAGCTGCTGTGGCCCTGCCGTTGCGGGCTCATTGGGGTCAGTTCGGCCAAGCCTCTGCTACACAGCAATCCGGTACGGCCTAGGAAAATAGAATCCGTGTTTACTGTGGGTTCGAGATGATGGAATGACCGTTGAGACTCGGGCCGAGCAGAAAGGCGGAACACTCAGCAATGGGCAAATGCAGCTGACGTAAGGGTACTGGTCCGCGGAATTATGGATTGAATAGTAGGGAGATGTAGGGTCCAATAGTGTCCCAACTCTTAAATTGAATGGGTAGGTAGGTAGCGAGATGTCTGGCTGTTCGAGGCCCGTGTTTGGGAGGAATGGAATGCGTCGACTGCCTGCGTACTGTATGGTAAGGCTTGTTTGTGTCTGTGAGCTCGGTATGTCATCTGCCCCATGTAGACCCACCTCTCCGCAGGCTCCCGTTACCCACATGGTCGATCACTTGCTCAGGCTCTGCCTTTGTGGTTAGCGCCTCATTGATTTTACTTGCAGTATTGCCGTACGGTATCGAAATGTCCCTGAAGCGCTTTTTCGGAGCTGTCTGCAGTGCCTGCGAAATAGCCTTTTCAATCCCGTATTACATCGTGGAGTCGGCGGACCTCAACCGATGTACAATACTTGTGATCTTTGAAATTGGAAACGTTTTGGTCTGTAATCATGCTTGCCCGTTGTTGACAAACTTCAGGGCAGCCCTACTGCAAATAAATCGGTTGACTCGAATCTGTGGGGCAACCCTCGGGCAACAGTCATTCTTTCCTTTCCTTGTCAGAGACTTTCCCACTTTGGCCACCCACGATCAAAGAATCATGAAGAATGGGTGATCGCCCAGCTGCTTGACTCTCGACATTCAATTCATCGTCCCGGCTGATGCACAGGTCTTCGCCAATAACAACAAAATTTGTCGGGTCGAAATCAGTACGTTGATTCACACCAGTTCTAGTTCCCGCGCTTTTGCAGGCCACGGCGACATGCCGTCCAAGAGAGGAAAATGGTCCTCTCCTGACGCCAGGAGATCCCGAGGTCGGCCTCCGGCTCCCCGGGGCAGGCTCCGAGATTCCATTCCCGCAGCCCACATGGGTACTGCTTCAAACGGTATGATTGAAATCTGACCATGACGAGCGTCCTCCCGAAGTCTCACCGTCATAGCATTCTCCATGAGAGAGGAGGCCAGGAACACGGCCTCGCACTCATCTTTGGCTTGGATCTCTGGGGATGCGAAATTCCGGCAGAAACCTGTCACTTTCGTGAGCGCCGGGGTCATCGAGCCTCTCAAGGAAGACAAGCCGTTGGACAACTCAGCTGATCCCAGCACGGCTGAGGAATCTACCAGGGATGTCTTGGACGGTGGTGTTATCGAGCCCCTTGAAGAAGAGAAGTCATCAAACGACTCAGCCGATTCCAACACGGCCGAGGAGCCAAGGGGAGATGTATTGGACGCCGTCGGCAAACCCGCTGAGGTGAAGGAAGCCGAGAATTCAAGGTTGGGGACCATCGACGTCTTCGGAACCGAAACGGCTGTTCAAATTCTTGAACAAGAATTCTCGGTTACCGCTCTTCCCCTTCGAGCGCACGGCACCGGCGATTCGGACCTACCGTTATCTGCTCAAGCAAATGAAACGAAGGATTTCTTTTCCATCGACCTCGGACAGGATGATGAGTCCACAATCAATATCCCCCTCCCTCTTCCAAAAATCCCAAGCCCGAGGTCTTCATTTGGCGGGTCGGATTCAAGCGAGGAAGTCATCCTTTACCGAGGCCGGGGCGCCTTTGCTCAAGGAGCTGCCCCGAAGGATGTTTTTACCTACCCCAGCACTGCAGCCATCCCCACAGAGACATCGGTCTCTCAGAGGCCTAGGTCAAACGCGACAACGCCAAACAGCCCTACTTCGCATACCAGTGAGACTCCCGCCCGGGCTTCACGGAAGAAATCAAGAGCTCGGGACAGACGCTCGCAGGTTTCAGAAGCCACGGGGGACGTTGAAGAGGACGACGAGGAGGACGCGATACTGGCTGATTACATTGCCAACATGGCCGAGGACTCGGACAACGACTTCTTGGCCGGTCTGCTTCAATCCTCCTCCAATCAGCGGGATATCGGCGGTGACCAAGAAGCAGTCAACTTTGGGTCCGGAGACGAGAAGTCGCCCAGGGGCGATGACATGTGGGGCGACGAAGAATCCATTACTTCTGGCACTAGCGATGCTGAAGGGGATAATATCAAGAGCGATGATGAGGACGAAGACGTGGATGCGGACATGAACGACGAGACATTGACCCGCCTCCTTGCCAAACAAGAAGAGCTGGGCATGGGGAGTGACGACCTGTTCCTTTTCTCAAGCTCATTCGCCAAAACGGGAACAAGAAAGAAACAGGGAAAACAACCGGTGAAGCCAGGCTCAAGCAGCGCCTTGCGTGGACCCGCCAGCGCTACCCAAGTCGCCGACGCATTCGACAATCTGGATCTTGCCGACTGGAATCAACTCACTTGGCAGTCGCGCAAACGACGTAGCAAGCAGCTTCCCAACTTCAATGTTTCTGATTCGGAGATTGAGGCAGCTTTGAAGACTGCCTGGCAACGGGACAGAGAGAGAAAGAAAAGCCGGAGATTGGAGCGTGAAGCCCTCCGTGCTAAGGGGCTGCTGGGCAAGAATGCGAACCCCGACGACCTGCGTGTTCGATATCCGTCAGGGATGAAGTTGGACGATATCAAAGCCGAGATGACTTCTTTCCTCCTCGGTTCGGTTGAACGGTGAGCACTTACCCGTCCATTATTTATACAAGGAACACTGCAGCAAGCTGACAACTGCTCGCCTAGGCTCGACTTCCCCCCGCTGGACACGCATGCACGAAAGGTCCTTCACGAACTCGCTAACAAGTTCAACATAAAATCGCAATCCACCGGCAAGGGCGATCAGCGCCGTCCCGTCCTCTACCGGACGAACCGAACCGTCCGCTATGCTTCGACCCGAGTCGAAGACGCAACCGCCCATGTGGACCAGGCTGCACTGCGCATCCATCGGAAGTACTTCCACCGCGTTGATGTCAAGGTTCAGAAGACCGAGTCATCCAGAAGTGCGGCTGGAGGTCGGTCCGGGGCCGGGCACAAGGCGCTCACCCTTCGGGAGGGAGAAATCGTGGGAGCGTCGGTTCCGGAACTCGGCCAGGAGAACAAGGGACGCACGATGCTGGAAAAGATGGGCTGGAGCAAGGGAATGGCCTTGGGCTCGCTCAACAACAAGGGCATTCTCGAGCCCGTTGCGCAAGTCATGAAGCGTTCCAAGGCCGGCCTCGGATAAGGGATGTTGTGTTGGGAACGGTCTTGCTGCCAAGGTGTAGGATCATGTTACCACTGAACAGAAGAACCACGAGCTAGTCTTCCACCGAGACCGGTTCTGAATCTTGACCTTGAAGGTTGACCTCGAAGTCATCCGTACAAGCTGAAATTGGTAGTGCCCGTGTCGTGAGGATCGCGTTTTGAGACGCGGTTGACGTGGATCGTCGCGACGACGAGGGTCGCCGTCATTGTCATGGCCCGAATTTCAATCGTGCCATCGCTTTCCACGCTGCCTAGAGCATGTGGTTTGCGCTCGGCAGTTTGGCCGCCATTGAAAGATGTCACAGCTCCAGTGCTTGAATCAGTCACGATTTTCGCCATGATAGCATCGTTCGCACAAATTGTCTTGGTCATATGCACGAGTTCATTTCGCCTGAAACCATGATGTCAAGGCATGTATTGTACAACCGCAAACCCCGTAGCCATGAAAAAACATTGCCCCCAAAAGCCAGACCATCCGTAACGCATTGCATTAAGAGGCTTCCCAAGAGGCGCGTGTGCCGTTGGGCCAAACCTCGTCATGACTCCCAAATGCCAAGCAAAACCCGGTGCCCTATGAGAAAAACGCAAGAAAAAAAAAAAAAAAAAAAAGCAAAACCCCGAAGAGCCGCACTCATTTCGTGCTCGACGAATACTTGGTGACGGCCTTGGTGCCTTCCGACACGGCGTGCTTGGCCAGCTCACCGGGCAGGATGAGGCGGACGGATGTCTGGATCTCGCGCGACGAAATGGTCGACTTCTTGTTGTAGGCGGCAAGCTTGGAAGCCTCGGTGGCCACGCGCTCGAAGATATCTGACGGAGAAACGCGTCAGAGAACTGAAAACGGGTGACACAGGAGACCATGAGGGAACTAACCGTTAACGAACGAGTTGAGGATAGACATGGCACGGTTGGAGATACCGGTGTCGGGGTGGACCTGCTTCAGGACTGAAGTGCTCCGTTAGCGACCGATCGGTGCGAATGCAAAGCGCGTCCAGAACTCACCCTTGTAGATGTAGGAGGAGTAAGTCTCCTTGCGGGCCTTAGTCCGCTTCTTCTTGTCGCCCGAGGGCGCGGTCTTCTTGCCAGCATCCTTCTTCTCCACCGGGGCCTTGGAGGCGCTCGCGGGGGCCTTGCTGGCGGGCTTCTTGTCGGCGGCCTTGGGGGGCATTTTGTAGGTCTGGAAATCGGTTGAGAATAAAGAGTATGTGATGTGGTTTGATGGGTTTGGATGGACTTGACAATGGTTTGCGCGTGGTGGGTGCAGAAGAAAGAGTTGGATGATGGAGGAACGAGGAAGTTGGCGAGGGGCGGTGGCCTTTTTGTAGCTGGACGCGACTGGCAGGAGCGGGCCTGCTGATTTGGGGACCGCGAGGGAAAGTGGGGCAAGCCTTGCCGGCGCCGTGATTTTAGCGAAAAATACCGCCAGAAAAAGGTGACGAGGTGACGCGATGGCCCAAGCGCCACAACACGTCCAAAAACGGAAGTGAACCCTCAGGTTGCCTCGTTACCATTCCAACAAAACGGCCCAATCGGTGGCTTCCCGAGTGACAGAAGCAAATGCTGAGAATCGACATCAGACTGCATCCAGCGGGACCGCAGTATGTTGCAGATCCCACCTTACAACGGACACTCGAGCAATCTCCCTCCAAGTCACCACGGCCACAGCCAGCACAGTGACCAGCGCGAATCTCCCCAGACTAGCAGAAGATAAAACGTCGCCATGAGAAGGCTAGGCACGATGAAAGTGCCTGAGCAACCATGGTTGACCAGATGACCAAAGGCCAAGACGGTAAGTGCTGTCCCACAGCCTGAGACGCCAGACTGCGGTGCGTTGCGCCGGGGCGCGAAGAATCTACCCAGGTACATCCGTAGGGCTTAGACAGACAGATATGGAAACATTGTGCAAAAAGACATTCCGTGGGGAGGCGTATCACCACCGCTCAGCCTTACCGTCTCCAGGGGACACTCCTCACCTCGATTAGTCCGTGGAGTCTCAAACACATCCCCGACTCACCATCTGCGGGCTCCTAAGACCTGGGGAAGAGGCACCAGGCGGCCGGTGTCACGTCACAGGCCGGCGAGACGTGCCGGCGCGGCGGGAAGAGCCGCATGGAGAGGCACCCCATACACTCCGGATCTGCCTGTGCGTGCTTCCGAGGTGCAGAGGCCCAGTTCTTACTTGCAGGGCAGGGTTTCACTCGCTTTGGGACGCACAATGGGGCCAAGGACTAGTTTGAAACTACTTTTAACCTGGGGGGCCGGGTATCGATGCCGGATGCTAGATAACTCCGAATTCTGAAACCCCCCCAGTGCCCCAACACCGTATGTTGACCATCTTTTACCTTCAACGAAAGGCTCCTGGACCATTCCCTTGAGGCTCATGTTCAAACTCGACCCAACTTGGACCAGTTTACCCAAACACTACAAGGCTCGGGTACCATGGACCAAAAGAGGTGGAGGATATGTGAACTGCCTTCAAAAAAGAAGGCTAATCAGACAAGCCAAGTCGAAACTCCGACTGCTGGACCGGAAAACTGCGAGTTCTGCCACTCCAGAAGCGAAGGATATGGGAGTCGGAGGACAAGTCGCAATTCATATTCGGGAGCGCGTCAGGCCACATCCAACGGTCTACCATGGCCCATAAAGGACGAAAACGCGACTTGGTTGAGCATGAGCCAATTCAAGCTGCAAATGCTTGGCATATGGGCATCGCGTCGAGGCATGAGGTCGAAGAGGCTTGGTTGAGTCAAGAGACTAGATCAAATCAGTCGGCCATCAGCCCTTGGTGACTGTGGTTGAACGGTGCTGGTGTGATTGTGTTGTGAAAGCAGCCATGCTTTCTGACCATGATTGTTTTGATGGAGCGTGGCTGGGACTGGCAAGGCAAAGATTTGAAAAGGCCGGCGCATTCGAGTGAAAAGCCGCCGGGTTTGTTTTTTGGCCATGAGCGAGAAAATGCTGCCCTTGATTTTCGCGTTGGGAGGGGCCATTGACTTTTAAAGGATTTGGCCGGATCATGTCTGCCAATCATGACATTGCATTATTCTGACGGTATTTTCAAGCGGGCGCGATTGCGCGCCATACACCCACCCGTTTTGGGACTAGCTCCACAGCGTCCGATCAACAACCAAGAAAGGCGCGAGGTGATCCGTGATCTTGCCCTCTTACGCGAAAACTACTTAATTTGCATCTCCCCCGCCAACGCTCGTCTCTCAACTCTCCATCAACAAACTTCTGCTCTTCCATCGATTACTACCACCCACACGTCGGGATACCCTCGCCTCAATCACACTCTCAATCTACCCTTTTTCCAAAACAACAACATCCATCAAAATGACTGGCGGCGGCAAGTCCGGTGGCAAGGCTAGCGGCTCCAAGAACGCGCAATCGTGAGTTTCCTCTCTTTTTGCGCCTCAGCCGACTGCACCATCCACTCGTGACTCCTGAGTCATCAGCACCTTTCGGACGCGTCCATCCTTCACGCACAAATTGCTAACTCCTTCCAGCCGTTCCTCCAAGGCCGGTCTGGCTTTCCCCGTCGGCCGTGTCCACCGTCTCCTCCGGAAGGGTAACTACGCTCAGCGTGTCGGTGCCGGCGCACCCGTCTACCTGGCCGCCGTTCTCGAGTACCTCGCTGCTGAGATTCTCGAGCTCGCTGGCAACGCTGCGCGCGACAACAAGAAAACCCGTATCATTCCCCGCCACCTCCAGCTCGCCATCCGGAACGATGAGGAGTTGAACAAGCTGCTCGGCCACGTCACCATTGCCCAGGGCGGTGTCCTTCCCAACATTCACCAGAGTACGTTTCCTTCCGCCCGTCCATCTTTGTCTTGGCTCAACGCGGCTCTAACATTCTTCTCTCTAGACCTTCTGCCCAAGAAGACAGGCAAGACTGGCAAGAACTTGTCTCAGGAGCTTTGATTTTTTTCGGGTTTGGTTCTTTGCTTTTTCTCTGGTCGGTACGTTGGGTTCATGATATTGGGGTCACGGTCTCGGGTCATCGGTTGCGTTTTCGCGGTTCTCGCGTGTTTGGGCTGTACATTAATTCCATGATGGGCATGGTCATGGTCATGAATGAGAATATCCTCCGAACATCCACTTCTGGTTTTCAATTGCGGCATCAACCGGGCTTGTGTCTGCCGCAAAAAATGACAACAGTGTGTGTCCCGTGAGCTGTCCCAAAGTCTCAGACTGGACTTGTGCCCACGATCTATGGATGAGGATATTGCGTTGAAGGTCGAGCGTCAAGAATCACGAAATAGGGCAGAAGATGCAATCTCAAAATCTTCTATCCCATATTGACCTCTAAACCATATGCACAGCCCAAACCCAGCTCGCAAATAATCATCAGAACTTGAGCGGCGGGGGAGCTGGGAAAACTCGTGTCAGCCGGTGTTTCAGGTGGATTTCAAAGCGGCAGGGACAGGACTTACGATCTAAATGAGGAACGGGGAGGTTTCTCTCGTACTTGGAGCCTGCGCAATTCATTTGTGAGCTATGCCCACCAGGGCGACCAATGCATGACATGAGGATGCACAGCGAGATTATGGGGGAACTGCGCACCTCCAGGAGCAGTCGGATGGCAGTAAGGATCCGGGTGCTTCCATTTCTCCAGCAGATTCTCCGTCTCCTTCAACAGCGCCTGCAAGACACGTTTCCAATGTCAGCCTCCTTCCAGGTATGCAAATTCAACCTTCCACCTCCCTTTGAAGAGAGAGCAATGAGTGTGGAGTGGTGGGAGCGCACCCGTTGTAATCTCGGATCGGTGACATTCCGCTTCGCCTCAAACAGAGAGCGGATGTAGAGCGCCTGGCCACGCCAGAGGTGGCGGTGGACTGACCAGTCGAGGGCAAGCTTCAGACAGCGGCGATAGAGGGATCTGGTTGTCTATTGTGTGAGCAATTGGTCGGTGCCTTGTTGTGGGCTTTGAAAAGCCGGGTGAGACTGACAGCGCTGCCTGCCTTGATGACATGATGGGCGGTTTGTGAAGGTGTAGTAGGATGGGCCCGCGTCGCGGTCTGGTGTCGCGGGTCTGAGCCCTTCGATGGCTGGGTAGGATGTGTCGGTTCGTATGAGCGGGACACCAGTTCGCAACAGTGCCCGCCGAATTGCTGAAGTGGTGGCGCTGGGTATCTGGCAAGTGTTGTCGCGACTTTTTGGATCCTTGCTCTCCTTGGATGAGCTCAATTGCGGCAGCGGATTGGAGAGCTCCAGCTTGCAGTTGCTGCCTGAGGCTTCACTTTTCGGCCAAGACGAGAGGTTCCGTTTTAGCGAGGTCTTCCACGAGAGAAGTCACGAGACCGGCGGAGCAATCAGCACCGATTCATTATCGTTATATCGGAGGATACAAGCTCGGTACACCGCAGTTCCGCCAATCCTCGCTCCAGTTCCGTTCCATGTTGCCGAGCCCTGCGTTATCCGTGTATCGTTGGACTTGGCAACTCTGCAAGGTACCTGAATCCTTGAGCCCAAACAGCTTGCAAGGTGAGGTCACCAGGCCAGTGGTGCGCGATTGAACCATTGCGCCGGCAGCGCCGCTGGCCAACACCCCTGGCACAATGTGAGGCCGGGATTCTGTTTCGCCAACGAGCTCCTGTTGCTACTTTTTTTCTCACCTGACGATCTTGTAACGGCGTCTTTTAAACCGGTCTTGTCTCGTGCTTTTCTCCGTTTTCTTTTGGTATTCAGGTCGAATTGACTTCCTCTCGCAGGATCAATTTGTTCTTGTTTTTACCCCATTGCTAGCCTGGAGCGCCGTTCTTGCTTCTTGCGCACTTGGCGGCAGCCGTTCTCGAAGTTGCGGCAGATCTTGACACCGAGCTCTCCACCACGAATTCCCGCAACAAACCTGCAGCAAGTTAGCAACAGACTTTGCTTGGCCAACAACCGCCAGAATGATGTATCGCGGCCTCCGTCTTGCGGCCCGCGCCGCTCACAAACTCTCGCTCTATAACACCAGCTCCGCACTGCGTCAGATCCCCGTGCAATTCCAGCATGTACGGACCTACGCCGACAAGATCATCAAGGTGCCGGCAATGGCCGAGTCGATCAGCGAAGGCACGTTGAAGCAGTGGAACAAGGCTGTTGGCGACTTTGTCGAGCAGGATGAAGAAATTGCAACCATCGAGACCGACAAGGTGTGTGGCTCCTCCCCCCCCTCCATGGCCAACACGGCTACCCATCGCCCGGCCTAGCACTTACACGCGTTGGCCAAAAAAAAAAGATTGATGTGGCTGTGAACGCCCCGGAAGCCGGCGTCATCAAGGAATTCTTGGCCAACGAAGAGGACACCGTTACCGTCGGTCAGGACCTCGTGCGCATTGAGCTCGGCGGTGCGCCTTCGGCTGATAAGCCGGCCGCGGAGGCGCCCAAGGAAACGCCCAAGGAGCCGACGTCCGAGCCGCAACCCGAACAAAAGGCTCCGGAACCCAAGCCGCAGGAGACGAAGCCTCAAGAGACCAAGGCGGCGCCGCCACCGCCGGCGAAGGAAGAGGCTCACACAAAGATGCCGACAAAACCGGCCGAGACCGCCACCCTGGGCAGCCGGGAAGAGAAGAGGGTACGTCCGTTGGCGAGGCTCGCGTTTTCTTCGCGTACATGTCGCACTGATAGGTCCTTGCAGGTCAAGATGAACCGGATGCGCCTGCGCATCGCGGAGCGTTTGAAGCAGTCGCAGAACACGGCCGCGTCGCTGACCACGTTCAATGAGGTTGACATGTCCGAGCTGATGGCGTTCCGCAGCAAGTACAAGGACGAGATCCTCAAGAAGACGGGCGTGAAGTTGGGCTTCATGAGCGCCTTCTCCCGCGCCTGCGTGCTCGCCATGCGCGACCTCCCCATCGTCAACGCCTCGATCGAGGGCCCCAACGGCGGCGACACCATTGTGTACCGCGACTACGTCGACATCAGCGTTGCTGTCGCCACCGAGAAGGGCCTTGTCACCCCTGTCGTCCGCAACGTCGAGGCCCTGGACCTGGTCGGCATTGAGAAGGCTATCGCCGATATGGGCAAGAAGGTATGTGGTCCGCAAATTCCACCGCAAACTAGCATGCCCGGCTCTCTGACACGCAGGGATCTACAGGCTCGTGACGGCAAGCTCACGATTGAAGACATGGCCGGCGGCACTTTCACCATCAGCAACGGAGGCGTCTTTGGCTCGCTGATGGGCACCCCCATCATCAACCTCCCGCAGACGGCTGTGCTCGGCCTCCACGCCATCAAGGACCGGCCTGTCGCCGTCAACGGCAAGTTGGAGATCCGGCCCATGATGTACCTTGCCCTCACCTACGACCACCGTCTGCTGGATGGCAGAGAGGCCGTGCAATTCCTGATCAAGGTCAAGGAGTATATTGAGGACCCGCGCAAGATGCTCCTGTGAGCGGTGGTTTCGAGCCTGGGTCTCGTTGGGTGAGGGGATGCCAGGGTAAACTGGCTGTCGGTGATGGAGAGAGGGAGCGGTGATATGATCGCCTGTATAATATTGGAAGGCCGAGGTGGCTTTTCCCTTTTGTTACATTGCATCCTGGGGGGGCGTTTCCCACTAAATTAGACATGGGCGTGTTCTTGTACTTCTCACGCCGTCGCAAATGGCATTGTTGGTGCCGCTGAGACGTTGGGGACGGAATGAGTGTTCTCCGTTTTGCTATCTGGTATCCCACCTCGGGTGCACAGCAGAACCCTTGATTTGTTCGTTAGCGTGGCACATGGCGGGGCACTAGACATGGGTGGGATAAAAGAAAGGAAGGTAAGAGGTTGAGAAGAAGATGGAAAGTAAAGACACAAAGTAAGAGGAGGGGGAAGAGAACGATAAGAGAGAACGAGGAAGATAAAGATGAAGACAGAAGGGAGGGAGGAAAGAAAGAAAACAAGAAAGAGAAAGAATATCAAATAGTCAAAGTGAAGGAAGATAACCTGTATTACCCATCCGTATCACCGAAGTTCCGCGCTAACAACACAGAGTTATATTGTATCTGTGGTGGCTCAAGACTGTACACAATGTGAAGAGGCTCCATGTGTTACGGCATGTGTGATTATGGCATGGTACATGAGTGCGTTCCTGTCGTCTTCAAGGGATGCAGTGTCTGGCTGTTCAGGTTGCAACTCCCATCTTGGCCGCCCACATAATACATTTAGCTTCCATTGGCGGGGGAGGACTATGTAGCTGGGCTGATTCGGAGCCGCGGTTCAGCGGCTGGTCTTTCGGGTCGTTCGAGTATCTTCAGCTCCCCGTTTCATCTGTATGGCAAGTACCACTGGTGACGATCTCCCCTCGTCTGCAAGCCATCGACAATCAACATCTAATTAACGGAGACCCAACATGCTGAGAACCAAGCCTCTGGCTCCCAGTTCCAATATTGATACGGACCCGAAGAAATGTGCGAGACAGGAAGGAGTGATTAGACCACGGCTCGCTAATATATCGTCGTAGTCTTCACCGGAGAGAACGACCGACTCCAAAAAAATTATTTACATAACGTTATATAGTATAGGGCTTCAGTGAGATATGATGGATCTTTGGCGCACTACGTAGTAGCATCACGGCGGACCTTGTATCGTACGGTGTGCCCGCAGTAGGTATATAATACGTGTTGACGGCGTTCCAGGATACTCCGTCAATGGCAGTTTGTTTTCAAACGGAAATCAAATCAGTAGCACAACGCATTCAATACGGGAGTTTGCCTGTGTTGCCCTCTTAGATCATTCCCGCGTCGCAATCCACAGGGGCTGCTGTCGACAGGCGATCAAGCTGCTCTTGGGTCCATGTCGAACTTGACTTCCTGTGTGTTCTTTCTGTGTTTGTACCAAATGCCGAGTCTCGCGCATACCTTGCGGCTCTATATAAGAGCGGGTGTTTGTATCCATGTGCTTCTAGCGTAGGTCACCCATTTCATATGGAGCCATGCCGAGTGCGACAACTTACACGGCCACTGGAAAGGATGGGAGACGCAACTTAGTGTTCTCAGTTTATGCCTATGCCGCCCTAGTGCAAGCAACAAGACTCGTTCTTGCCCAGCCGGGAGAGTACCTCGATGATCAGCAATCTACCTCACGTAGACCTGGGGGGGCCTATGGGATACAATATAGTCAAGGCAAGGCAAGGAGTACTGTGTCAACTATATCGGGCATATAGCGGTAGGAAGACGTTTCTAGCTCGGAAATACTGTTCCAGTAACCGAGGTACTAAGTTGGGCTAGCACAAGCAGTCACATTTATGCTCGGTCAAGCATGTGGTTCACATTACAATTGATAATACCTTTCTTTGATTTATTATTCGCACAACTATTCTTTAGGTGGCCGAAACTGGGTAACACTGTCCACACGTCATTGTAAGCTAGGCTTCCTACTATCTACAGCTACTACATTGGCAGTTCTCTCCGTGGCAGCTAGCTCAGCGGGTGGCCCGATCTGCTCAACAAACTCCCTAGTCTCAGCAAACGAGCCCGTCTCGTACACCAACCCCGCCATGTCGAGGCTACCAAAGTGACTCTGCAGGAGGCAAAAAAGCTTTGTCAGTGCACATCAAAAGGCCAGGAAGCAATCGCACAAGAGTGATGACGTTACAAGCAAGTAAAAGTGGAACGTACCCTTGACACGGCGGGTATCTTCTTAACCCACCCCATGGCCCTCGAACAGTCAGCCCACGCGACGACAACATGTTCCTCATCGTTCAGGTTCATAAACGACATGGCGAACGAATCCGACTTGGCGGTGAGCTCCTTGGTCGACGCGATTCGCCAAACATCCATGGGGCTGGAGTTGAGATTCGACACCTGAAACACATGCCCCTTGTCGTTGACCAACACAAGCTCCCTCCCCGAGGGCGAAAAGGAAGCACATTGAATGCGGTTTCCAAGCTTGCTGCTGTGGTGCCGCCCACCACCACCAACCCCACCCCCGGAGAGGCCGTCCGTCTTGATCTCGCTCCTGTGCCCGTCCTGGGGCTGGATCAGCACCGGCGTGCCGGACTGTGTCCATGTGGTGATGCAGACCAGATTGTCTTGGCCGTCAACGACGCCGGGGCGGAAGATGGCCGACGAGACGCCGTTGTCCTCAGACTCGTGGAGCGGAACTGAGTACCGGCAGGCAACGAGTTCCTGGAAGGTGTGAAATGGGAACCGCCACGAGTAGATTTGAATCAGGCCTGTTTTGGGGCTGCGGGTGCTTGCGAGGAGGACGAGCCCGTCGTCGGAGAAGGCTAGTGTATCTACGGACGGACAGCGTCTGCAGTCGTGTTGCTGGTAGAGGGCGTGGAGCCGGTCTTCGCGCGGCTGTTCCAAATTCCTCGCGTTGAAGAAGCGGACGGTGGCGTTTTCGAAGCCAACCACGACGTAGTTTTCCTGCCGGTCGATTGCTATGCTCTTGCACCATAGCGATGATGGGATCCGGTACTCGACCACGGGCGTCATTGGCTGCACCAGGTTCACGACGCGCAACGTGAGTTTCTGGTCCCTTGTCCCGATGATATAGGCCAAGTGAACCTTGGCTACCGCTGCCAGAATGCAGGTGCTTTCTGGCAGGATGGCTCGCATCAAGGTGGGCGGTGACGTTCCAACGTCCCACACATGGATGAGGAGCTGCGTCCAAAAGAGAGCGAATGCCGAGTTGTGAGATAGGTAGACGTTGATGTTCTTGGATGGCTTCCCTCTTGCGTGGGACTTTTGTGTGTTGAGAAGGCCAGAGAGGGGTACCTCTTCCAGTTTCTGAGACTCCAACGTTGTCGAGGACAGGGAACTGGAGTCACCGGAAGGCCCGACGGGGGCTTTTTTCGATGCAGTAAATTTCAATCTCCATCTGGACTTTCCCTTCTCGATGGACGTGACCGCAGGGATTGACCGGGGGGTATGAATCGCATGGACGTCCTCCGGTCCTGTTTGTCTGCGCAAGACAGGCGAGTCGCGCGGGAAAGGAGGCGGGTCTGTCAAGAACGCAGGGTCCGGATGAGCAAGAGTGTGTTCCGTTTCTTCCAAGGTCTTCTTCCTTTGATCATTGGATATATCGGGACGCGACGGTTCATTTCGCAGGGGAATGGTGGACTGGTAGGGGCTGGGCGACTGCGGAGACACGGGTCCTGGATAGCCCGGGCTGTTCACGTCACCACTGAACGTCGGGCTTGGAAATCCTGATTTCACTGGGAAGGACGTGGCAAATACTTGTTGAGGCTCGCGAGGTCTCTCGCTGCCGGCGCTGCTGTAGCCCGGCGGAAGCAGCCCGCTTACTTCTGGCCTTGGCGGGCCCAACTGGAACTGCGTCGGCAGGTGCCGTTCTACATGGATGGTATCGGCATCGGGGCGAAGAGGGTCGAGCAGCTCCCAGGTCTGCCTTGCTGTCGGCACCTCGCGAGCAAGTGTGATTGCCTCGCCGCAGTACAAACAGCTCGACTTGGGCGGGAGGCTGACTTCGGGAGTGCTTGCGGGATCCGGCTTTGGAAACAGCACAATTAGCCCACACCTGAAATGCCCTGCCAGCTGGGGAGTCAAGGAGAAGAACACATACCGGCAGTTGAATGCCGGAGGCTTTGAGCTGCGATGCCCCAGCTAAATGACATTCTGGACAATTGACTACGAAAAGCCCCGGACGCATGGGAGCAAAGCGACCGCTGGGCTCATCCTGCAGGAGAATATTTCTGAGCACCTGCGACGTATTGTGCGCCATTTCCCGGTCGCTGACGCGATGTATGACCTGGCGCTCCTTGAGCCTCGTGCACAGGGCGTCGAGTGCATCCAACTCGCACTCGTCTACCCGGGGCCCAGCCACGTCTGGGCGGGAGAGATACAGGGTGTCCGGGAGTATGATGCGGAATGAGCTGCTGAAGGCTGCAACCATGTCAACCCTGGAGAGGTGGGGAGGGATGCGTAGGTTGTCTAGTGCAGACAGGACGGCGTTTCGTGACCTGGCAGAGCAGGCCTGGAGTCGCATATCGTGCGTTTCCCCGTTGGCAGCGTATTGAACGGACGCGGCAACCACGTATTGCGATACGTCTCGAAGAGTCAAGAACTGGGCTAGCCAATTGCCGAATCCATTCGGAGGGGTAAGCTCGGAGATGGACGCGCCCTGCAGACAAGGAGGCAAGGGGTACTAGGCGGATATCAGTCCACAAACAACCCTAGGTATCGGTGTGTACGCGAACTAGCTACGATGAGGGGGGGGGAGAAGCAGGGGCAATGAGAGCGAAACATAGGGATGATACGTACCAGCTCCGACATCAAAGTAGGAAGCGTGGACCGGAGCCCCGAGGGCAGGGCGAGGGCGTCTGGGTCAGCATGAAGCTGACCAGTTACCTCTTTGCATACCTCGAGCAGAAACGACTTGGGCCCTGGGTAGCTATCAAAAATCTGCTCCAAGGAACCATGGATGCGGGAAAAGCGCTCGCGACGGTCCCTTGCGCGCTGGTTTGTTGGCGCCTTTGGGTGAAGGGCGAGGACGCGGAGAGCAGATAGAAGAAACTCAGCCAGGTAGCGGTCACGCAGCTGGCTATGTTCCCAGAGGCACTCTCGGCTTTCGACAACGGTCTGAAGGACGAACTCGACCGAGCGCAAGGCAACCTCCCAACTCACGAGAAAGCCGAGGTACCAACCAAGGTGGGTGTTGTCGGCGGGGATTGTCAACCGCTGGAGATCGAAAACGGCCTTGAGCTGGGAGAGCAGGGCGATGACGAGGTTCTGGTACTCGTCCCGATCGGCGGCACCGGCGTAGATCTTTTCGAGCGAGAAGCGGCCCAGCAGCTCCAGCAGGATGTCGTCAACGTCGCTGCGGAGGGCGAGATGTCTCCATGTGTTAACCAGTCGCAAGAAGAGCGACGACGGCGATGGAGCGGCCATGTCATGCGACACCCTGTTCCCCTGCCGTTATCGATTGTGGGCTGTTTGTTGGCGGCGCCGCCTCACGGGGAAGGCCGGCCACCACCGGCGCAGGGCGCACGGGCACTATGGTGTATCCAGTCCGAGTCCCCGTCTTTTCTCGTGACCGTGTTCCTTTCCCTCGTCTGATGTTTGTTTTATTGTAACCTTCCCCGGTTGCTGATCGGGCAGGCGGCGAGCGAAAGTGACGGCCCCTGTGGGGCAAACTCGATCGATCCGCGTAAGAGGGGTACTCGCTAGTACTGCGAGAACGCAAAGTGGTGTGTGGTGGACGGGCAAGCGAATGACATGCGCAATTGCGATGGCAAGAAAATGTCCTAAGCTTCCGGAATGTGTCTCGTTGGATGGAATGGAATCATGCGCCTACCGGCAAGCTCTGCCGGGTCGAGCAACGACGCGAGCTTGCATCACCCATAATAACTCGCATGTGTTCCGCCCTCCCCACCCTCTGCTTCCTGATGAACACGGAGCTCAGCCAAGTGATAGGCACAAGTCCAGATATGGGGCAATTGCCCAGTCATTGTCAGCCGCTGCTGCTTGGCCATTGGCCAGCGTGGTTGAGCGTGTACTGCCCAGGCCGGCGGTGTGCGACAGAATACCATACCTCTCATGAGCTGCACATCTCGGTACGCAAATGTCTTGAGCTTATCGATGCGCGCGAGCGAGAGACATGTGGCGGTGCCCTGCAGGTCGGCGACATAATGTCCCCCGTCCATTCCCCTTTCCTCGGGGGCCGCGTGCTTGCCTGCTAGACCTGGTAAATTTCATCTCGTAGAGGATGGACTTCTGCGTGGCTTCAGGTGGGGGGTGGTTTTCGATGTGATCCTCAAGGGTAGCCGATAGGTTGGTCCAAGACTCCAAGCCGTCACCAAAAATAAGGTTACACCCCGCAGCAGTGCAAGTGGAGAAATTTCATAGGGTGCGGGAGGCACGGAACGAGTGGCTTGGATCGCAAATCTTTTTGCCAGTCGATGTGGGGCCACTGTCCCCAGGCGGGCCACGGTGGCTTGCGGGGCCGGCAAGGAAAACTCGAGAACTTCCAGGTTGCTGCTTCCTTTACAGTGGCCTGGCCCTTTTTTTGAAGTGGGACGGCAGAAATCGATGCAACTTGGCTACTCCGTGGCTTCACAAATTGCGCCGACGGTAACACGAGCATGCATATCCAAAACAATAGATGCGATACTTGCGACACCCCAAGACAAGCTTCCCCTCTCGTCCACGGGAGCCTGGCTGTCTTTTCGCCAATCCAAGCGTAGGCCATGTGTGAGACACGCAGGCGTTTCTCGTCGACCATATTGGACCATTGCACGACGATCCCAGCAGCTTTCGACCCGACATGCTCAGGTCATGGGCAGTACTGAAGCTTTGCAAGGTGCAAACACCATGGCTCTGTCCAGCCAAGTGCCCGGCTACTCCCAGCTGCTCCCCGCGTGCCGTAGCATTGGCGAACTAATGCGGCTCTTTTGGTACCGACAACAGACGGAGGGGTAAGAATGGAGCATCGTTCGGCCGAGCCAAGTCTCCTGTCCCTGAGTGAGGCACACCGGCAGCTGTTGCTCGCCACACCTATCCGTAGGAAACCAGAGACAGGGAGCCGAGCTGAGAACGGCAACCAACCCAGCTCCCGCGTGGCTGGTGAAACTGGGCATGGAATCTGTGTTGACTGATTAGCTGGTATTTTTACCAGGGCCGATCGCGATGCACCACTGCAGGGGATTTGTCGGCACGGTACAGCGCCTCGAGCCCGGTAACAGAGCTAGTCGAGGATGGTAGATGTATCCATCATATATGGCCCCCAGCTCTGCCCTACCAGGCCACCTGACCGATGCTGCTTCCCCTTCCTGTAGCTGATGCTTCGCCGATATTTCTCGATAGTGGTACCTACGGCAGAGCGGCACCATGGACTATGAAAAGCCAGAGGCGCTGAATCCACAAATCTATCATCATACCGTTACCGGCCATCAGAGTCCGCAGCCAGATGGCGAGGCTACGCTTCACAACTTTGATGAGCCGGCTGCTCCCGAGGGCAGGCGCGAGCTCCGTGGTGACAGCCTTTGGCGAGTCCTCCATGAGCGGCACATCAATGTATGGACAGCTGTTACCTCTCCCGCGTCACGAGTATACATGAGCCATCACTGACTCATCTTTGCCGGTTTAAGATGATCGCCTTCTCTGGGTAAGGGCTCCATGAAACGAACATAAACACACACACCCTTGGTCGCTTCTCGCTGACTGTCCACAACTAGCACCATCGGGAATGGTACGGCTCTACACGCTTTACATCAGCACTGAAAGATCACTCTTCGGGACAACTGCTGATGCAGCCTTCACACAGGGCTGTTTTTGGGTTGCGGAAGATCGTTGGCCAGCGCCGGACCTGGTGGTGCCGTCGTGGCCTATATACTCATGGGAACTGGTGGGCAATTTCACTCTCGGGTGAAGGTCGACCAGGACAAAAACAGCTGACGGAGGCTCCGATGCAGTCATATCGTCCGTCATTAGCTGTTTGGGCGAAATGACGGCCCTGATGCCTGTCAACGCCCCAGTCATGGAGTTCCCCCGCCGCTTTGTTAGCCGCGGAGTCGGCTTTGCCGTCGGTTGGATATACTGGTCAGATGCCCTCAATCCCCATAAGTACCGTCCTCATGGACCAAGGCATACTGACATTTAGGGTGCTCAAGGTTTGCCTATGCCGTCCTTGCGGGGGAACAGCTAGTCGCTGTGTCCAACGCCATCAAGTTCCGGTACGACGACGGCAAGACCCTCCTGAACTGGGAAGTTGGCGAACGTGTCGACAATGCCGTGTGGATCTCGGTCTTCCTGGTCCTCGTCGTGACCTTCAACATGTTCCCTGTTCGGGTGTTTGGCGAACTGGAGTACATATTTGGATGCCTCAAACTTGTCTTTATCACTACCCTCATCATGGTCTGTGGTCCCTCCGCGGCCTTCCCGTCACTCTATGGCCGCGCCTTGCTAACGGCAGACGATGCCAGATGATGTTTCTGCTGTCCGTCATCCGACGTCGGTTGCCCTCCTTTCCACTCACCATGTTACAACTCTGTTGGCTAACAACCTCCCGCTGTACAGCCCGTGGGGATGCGTATTATACAGAGCCATTGGGAACTCGCTGTATGTCCAAGGGATTGTATCACCGGACCACGCCTTGCATTATCGCTGACAGGTGTATACTTTTCATCAAGTTTGGAATGACCCTTATTCATTCTTCAATTCGGTCTACAACGCCAGAACCGAGAATGGCAAGATCAGCCACGTCATGACCGGCTCGCTTGGCACTCTCCTCGGTGTCTGGACGACATTCACCGGCGTCCTATTCTCCTACATCGGAATGGATATCGTCGCCGCCACCGCAGCCGAGAGCCGAGCACTCGCCGACGTGGAGAGCATGAAGATGGCAGCACGCAAGATTAACCTGCGCATCATCACGCTCTACACACTCGCGGTCCTGACGGCGTCCTTCGTCGTGCCGACCGACCACCCCTTCATCAACGGCCACGCCACGTCCGTGAGTGCCCGCTCCGTCTTCATCATCGCCGCCGTCGAGGCGGGTCTGCCCAAGGCGGCCCACTTCTTCAATGCCGTCTTCTGCTTTTCGGCGTTTACGTGCGGCATCAACTCCATGTACATCGCCACGAGGGTTCTCCATACCTTGGCCCTGCGGGGGCAGACGGGTCCCGAGTTCATCACGAGGCGCCTGCGGGCTTGCCGCTCGGGCGTTCCTGTAAGGGCCGTACTGGCCACGGGCGCTCTGATGATGGTGGCATACATGGGTCGCACTGGTGATCCTGGCGCTGTAAGCTGCCTTGCAGTTACACTCGGTTGGAGGTTGCTGACACATGGCACAGCGACTTGACGAGCTCGCAAACAACTGCACCGTGTCATGCCTCGTAGTCTACGCGACCATTTGTGCAACATATCTGTACTTCTTCAGAACGTACGTCGTCTGTTGTCTTTCTTCTATCCCTGGCGGCCCAGCCCACATCTAATGTTAGATCAATGTCAACTGACCCCTCTATAGGCTTGAGGACGCTAAGCTATATGGAAACATGTCGGAGTCGCAGGCAGCGAGCTACGACCGCGACCATCCTTTGTACCCATACAAGTCCCACGGCCAGTGGCTGAAGGGCTGCTACGGCCTGGTGGCCTGCATCATCTTGATTCTTTTCAACGGCGTTGGTGCGTTTATTGAGCCTTTCAACATTCGCAAGTTTGTATCTGCGTACATCAGTGCAAGTCCAATCTCTTCCAAACTAAGGGTTGAGGACACACCTTCAGGCTAACGTAGAATTCCTATGAGCAGTTGCCAACCTTCTTGATACTCATCCTAGGATACAACCTCCGCAAGCACGGCTTGAGGTTCCCGGACTGGTGGGCAGATAAATCCGGTGATCTGAGCAACACCGTCCAGGCGTCGAGCCTCCGGCGGAAGGGGAGGCTGGAGTTTCCAGATAATGGCTTTACGAGGGAAAACGTGCTGACCTTCCTGGGATGGATTTGGGTGTGGTGTAAGTAATCACTGGTTATTGGGTTCCACTAGTTATTTTCTCAGTCTATGCTACCTGATGTTTGCGTTGGCAACAATATGCTTGCCGATGTGATATCCCCAAGACCTCAATGCACAGTATTCTGCGTGTACTTCGCAGTACTATCTGTATTGTACGCCCCGTTGCCTGCAGCTGTCCGACTAGAGTGGGGAGTGTCTGCCCAAGCTGCGTATTATCAGAAACTGTTACCGCAGTCTATCTTATGCAGTAAGAGCAAGCCTCGCCAAGATAACGTCTTGAGCGTAGGCTGTAAGTTCTCGAGCTACGTCTTTAACAATCAAGCCTGCCTGTACCTGGCGGAATAGAGCCTAGGATGTAGCTTAGCCTGAATAAAACTGTCATTGGACTACCAGTCTGTCCCACTTGTGACATTACGTAGCTTCCTCCCACGAGCCGACCGTCTCCAATACGATGGCTACCCGCCTGCAACCTCTCCTACGAGCTCTGACACCACGGCAGATTTGGTCGCGCACGTTGGCAAACATTTGGAGAGCTAGGTATTGTACCTGAGGAGAACGCTACTCTTTGTGCTATCGCCTCCAATTACGACGTTACTGTCTCGTCCTTTTTGTACTAAAATCATGACATGCGATACGATTTTCGGCTACTAGAAGAATATTACGGGTGGTGACAGGCGATACTAGGTGATCTGGTAGTATTGCTAAGATTGCACAAGGAACCAGAACTCTGTGGGCTGTGCGCAGCCGTGGGAAAACCTGCAGGGCAAGGTGGAGCTGCGCACTGACCAAGAGGGGTGGCAACGCAGGACCCACTCCAGTAGGCTTGCCTTTTCTAATCTACATGGAATGCAGCCCTAACCCTGGCACGGGCATTGCCCGTGACAAAGGAGTAGCTGAATTTAGTTGACTAATTAATTGTATAGAAGAGTTATTTTAATCTAATAATGAATTAAACTCTTTGTCATTAGTTATATAGGCGTATAAAAAATTCCTATACTTATTAGTATAGAAATGCATTTAAATTACTTATAAAATATTGTACCAAATGAAATATGAAAGCTTGTATAGATTCTATACTAGAAATACTCAAAGCTAATAAAATAAAACCTAGATGAGATATATGATGCGATCAATCCGAAACTACTCAGAATCGCTTAAGCTATCTATACCTCCAGCCTCGGAGTATGTACTTGCATTATGGCCAGTCTTGCGGTAGATGCTATAGAGCTGCAAACCCGTCCGACGCCTCTTTGATGGCCCTTCATTTCCATCCTCGACGCGCTCTTCATCTTCCACCACGGCTTTTTCTGCCATTTTTTCCCTGGCTTGGCTTCTATGGATAGCCCCCCCCACCCTAGAGACGCGTCCGTTTAGCTCTGCGACGCTTGGAGAGTGCTTCGCTGGCCTCCTGAAGTGTCCATACCTCGGCCTCCAGAAGGGCGACCCGATGGGAAACCGCTTGTATTCCCTTCGAAAGCTGGTCAATAGCGGCTAAAATCGGAGTTGGAGAGCTTCTCTGGTGTCTCGCAATCTGATCTCTGATAAGGACAGACTGCGAAAGGGCCTCGTTTGTAGTTTGGGGCGTCTTGGAGACCTATGGGGTCCGTGGTCTATCAGGGGTCCTAGGTGGTATTGGTGTTCGCAACTTGACATCCAACTTCGAAAGCACAGCCTGCGAGATGTAAGGAATCCTCGAAAACCTCTAAGAGCGTTTTCTTATGTAAAAGTCCGGTAGAACGCGGCTTTAAATGCAAGGAAGAACTCGGGCTTAGTGATATGCGTAATCTGCGCCTTGATGAAGAGTTCGATTTCAGCACCGTACATCTTCTTCAAGATGCTAAAATACAAAACATCGAGAGGCTGGGTAAGGTGCGACGAATGGGGAGGAAGATAGAGTTTTATAATATTGTTCTCCTTGCAATAGTCGTCAAATCCGGGGCTGATATAGCTCTCATAGGCATCTAGTACTAGTATCCAATATATACCTTTCCGACAGTGTTTCGTATGCTTATCAAAATGCTGTAGCTATTCTAAAGCAGTCTTGTTATCCGTCTATCCGTTGGCTGTTATTACGACGGCCTAGTCGTCGGGTGTCTAGTGCTCAGAGTACCAGCTGGCGAGGTGGAAACGGCCCTTCACCACCAAGAAAGGCGGTACTATATAGCCGTCGCCAGCGATACTGCAAATCGCTGTCGCCTATTCTCGATTGTCCGGCTGAACGGCTTTTAGTTTACTGACGCGATCGGAGCGTGTAATTACCACCCCAAGCCGTATTAAACTCATCATCAAGCCGGTCTCGTCGAAGTTATAGAAGTTGTAATCGAGGATACTGTATTTCGCTCGCATATTGGCAACCAGTCACAGCTATAGTTCGATAATTACAGGGTCTTCGTAGAGGCCTCTCTGATAGTTATAGACGCAATTAAAACGCGTCTTTAGCTCTAGACGTCGTGCAACGAAGCGGTTTGGCTAGTTCTTTCCAACGTGTCGCGCACCGCGTTTCCGAAACAGGAGATTGGCGATATCACCTACGTCGACAATTCGGGGCGAAAACCCTCGCGAATTTCGGTCGAGGACGTATTGAACAATGGCCTCCTCCTTCGATTCTCGTCAAATTCGAACGGCCGTGATAGCTGTCGGACTTCGCGATATTTCCCTTCATTCTATCTGCAATTGTAGACTTGGGGACATTGTATATCTCTGCGGCGCGTCGGATACTCAGCTGCGGTGTCGATCGAATCGCATTGATCGCAAGAACTCGGTTTCCTGGGAAGCCGTCGGACATTGTTGTGGTATAGAAAACGTGTGCTGAAGTTGGGTGGTTATGGTGGGGGGAAATGTGTCCGAGTCAGTGGGTTGTCCGAGTCAATGGTGGATCACGTTAGATATACATAATATAAGGACTATGAAGGTAATGGTTTACACTTTCTTTGCAAATCTTAAGTCATAGGTTCAATTCCTACATAGTCTTAATTAAATTTACTAACGTATCTTATAAGCGAGTGACCCATATAAACGAATGACCCCCCTCCCCCCCCCTCCGGCACCATAACAACTTCCTCAAATAGTCGCAACAATACTAAGAACTAACTACAATCATATCGGAAGCAGGTACGTCAGACAATTCTGCAGCTTCCTGACAGGTGCGAGCATTATGTCTGGGCTTACTGCACACGCTACAGCACCGAACCTTCTACGCGCCTCCCCCTCACTACCACAATCCAGCCTATTTCTTGCGCCACCTTCCCACCCATGGCCCTCTGGTCAAGTAAATCCTTTGCATCTTGTACCGCAAGTGATCCTCCAAGCCGTACGCGTGCTCTTTTTGCTCTCCGGCGCTTACTTAGTGCCTCGTTGGCCTTAGGAAACGAAGAGACCTCTGACTGAAGGAGGCTCATCTGGTGCATCACAGCCATCGTACCCTTGGCAAGCTGGTCCACAGCAGCTAATATTGAAGTTGGAGAGCTGTTTTGATGATTGGCGATGCGAGTCTTAAGAAGCGTTGACTGCAATTTATTTTCTCGGGGGTTGTGTGGCGTCTGGAATACCCAAGCTTGTGGAGTGCTGGCCCGCGAGTTCAGGGGTGTTGATGTATAGAGCCTCACATCCAGCTTGGAAAGCACCCTCTCTGGATTATACGGTACAAGGCCAGCACCTGCAAAGCCACTCCGTATATTCTTGTCTGTCATAGAGGCAAAGAAGGCCTCACGGAAGGCGCAGAGGAACTTGAGCTTGCTCACGTAGTTGATATGCATGCGCATCAACTCCTCGATTTGGCGACCGTACGCCTGCTTCAGCGGTCCAAAGCAGCCAACATCAAGTGACTGAAGGAGGTGGGAAGAGTGTGGAGGCATGCAGAGCGTGATGATATTGTTCTGCTGGCAGTAGAGCTCGAATTCGGTCGAGTGGTGGCTCTCGTGGCCATCGAGGATCAAAAACCGGTATTTGCCCTTTGCCCGTGGTGCCGTATGGTAGTCGAAGTGCTTGATTCAATCCAGACCTACTTTATGGTGGTCCAGCCATTGTCGGTAGTTGCGATGCGCCAGTCGGCCGGGAGGTTGCACTCGATGTACCAGTTGGCGAAGTGGTACTGCGCGGCCAAGATGATGAAGGGAGGGATAGCCCAGCCGAGGGCATTGATTCCTTGGATCACGTTTGCCCATTCGCGTTTGCCAGGTGGAGCCAGCTTGGCCCTGCTACGGCCATCCGAGGTCGTAACCACCATGCCCGCGAAGATAATGCCCATCATGAACCCAGTCTCATCGAAGTTGTAGACATCGTCAGGTACAATGCCGTACTTGGCCATGACGTTCCGTACGAGGGTAAACCACTGGCCAATGAACTTTGGATCCTCGCACTTGGCCCTCTGGTAGTCGTATTTGCGCGAATAGCGCGTTCGGAGCTCTGGCTGGCGTTTAACGAAGTTGTGTGCCCAGGGCTTGCCGACAGGGGGCGCGTCGCGTACGCGTAGCAGTTGGTTGGCCATATCTTCTACACTACGTAATCTTGGTGGGAAATCTCGCGCACATAGCTCAGTAACGTATTGAACGATAGCATTCTTCCGAAATCGGTAAGCCGGCGCGAGTTGGGTGTAGTATCGCATCATGCAGACTTGCCGGCGCGTCGACGCGCTAGGGTTCTACGGTCGACCCCATAGATCTTAGTTGCAGCTCGCTCGCTTAGTTTTTCATCGTTTTGGAGAGCTTCGAAGGTTAAACTTAGCCGGGCTTCTTTTAGAGTAGTGGGCATCTTGGATAGTAGAGCAAATGTGTTGTTGAGTGCAGAGGTGTCGCGTGGCAGAGGTGGGTGGGTCATTCGCTTATATGGGTCACTTGCTTATAAGATACGTTGATGATCTTAATAATAATAATAATAGGATATATGGGTATATATATATACATACAATGAAGGATAGTGAGTCGGAAGAAGCAGACAGTGAGAGTTATGGAGCATCGTATTCATCCCAACCTAGAGTTATATCTAGTTGGGTTGAGCGATGATTCTTACCAACTATTGCCAAAGATATTGGTACCGAAAAAATGGCAGAGAAAGGTATGGTGGACGAGGAAGAGCGCGTTGACGAGGAAAATGAAGGACCATCAAAGAGGCCTCGGACGGGTTCGCGGCTCTGTGGCATCTGCCGCAAGACTGGCCACAATGCAAGGACATGCCCAGAGACTGGAGAAATAGATAGCTCAAGCGATTTTGAGTAGTTTCAATTGATCGCATCAGATTCTGGTGGACTTTTGGCAGTTTGTAGTGGTGTGGTCTAGAAAAGTGTCCCGGTCGATGGGGTGTCCCGCTCGATGGTGGACCACGTTAGCTTAAAGTTGAAGAGCTAAACTCCCTGTCGCGACTTTAAGTATATTCCTACACCGCTATGCCCTAGGGCTCGCCGGACGCTCTACCACTAATTACAAAGGAAAACCATGCCCTGCAAGGCTGGACTGAAAACCTCTGTCTCCTCTATACTAGTCTGAAAGTCCTGAATCCACCCACTATAGCGAAAAGAAAGGCGCAGATAGCTAACTAGGCTATCGAACTAGCCTAATTCTAGCCGTACAACTAAGTATTCTACTGTTCCCCTGCCCTGGCCGTGTTCGCAGTAGGGGTGTAGGTATTCGAGAGACCCTGGCCCAGAAGAGGCAGCCTTTGAGGCCTATAGCCCCGGTCCGAGCCTGGGTTAGTAGGGAGCTCTCGGCCTTTGTAAGGCCCTCGTGCCTTTCTAGTGCCCTTCTGTCAAGTTTTTGGCCGGTGGTCGGCCGGTTGTACGGTGGGTAGGGCCTGGTTCCGGGTCCTATACCGTAGAGTCGATCGGTGGCCTCCTGGGCCTACCTAGCCTTCTAGGCCTTATCGAGAGCCTGTCTTCGAAGTCGGCTAGCCTCTTGTTGAAATAAATATCTAGTGGAGGAACCTACGTTTCGGCCTTAAGGTGTCGGGTTGGGGTGGACTTATAGGCCCCGGCTACTACCCGTAGCCGCCTATTCTGAGCCCTCTAAATGTCTTTTGCAATGCCCTACGGCTGACCTTCAATAGGGGTAGGCCAGTGGAAGCTTGAAGCTCTCTAGGCTAGGGCACTGCGAATGCACTTGGTATAAGCCTCTCTGACCTGGCCAGGCTGGGCCCAGGTCTTAGCAGCTATTCTAGAACAGTGTAAAGTCTTATTTTTTCAGCTTTCGTTCAATGGCTTTGCAGTAGGCCTTCTAATCTAGCTTCCAATCTAGCCAGACTCTAAGGAACCGGCTAGAAGGTGTAGGCTGTATAGCGTTAAAGCCTTGGCCCTCTAGGTAGGCTAGGTTGACTAGATTTGTCTATTGCCTTCGGCTTTTGTTGAAGTAGATCAGCTCGCTCTTTCTCCAGCAAAGACCATCCCTCTAGACTCAGCCCGTAGTAGGCAGGTTTTACAGGCCTCTTCTAATTGCCGGCAGATGGCCTGAGGCCCTCGGCAAAGGCTAGGAGGTGGGTATAGTCTATAAAGCCTACTATAGCGATTCCTAAATGCTTTTTCTTCAACGCGCTATATAGGGAAGCAATGTAAAGCATGAAAGAGATATAAGATAGTGGAGCGCCCTGTGGGACTCCAGCCTTGACTGGTATAGGCTTTGTAGCATGGCCGTTGAAGTAGAGCATAGCTGTCCTATCTTAAAGCTAGGCCTTAGTGTCACGGATATATCCGTATGCAGACCCGGAGGGGCGCGAAGGGAGCGTCCCGAGCCAATCATTTAGGACATGGGTATAGCCAATCACGAAGGGAGCGCGAAGTCCTGTCTTCGCTCCATCTGGGAGCAATAGGAGCGACCTCCGCTCCTATTGCTCCCCAAGATAATGGGAGAAGGAGATGTATATAGTCTACGATATTTAGGCCTATAGGTAGCACGGTACCTTCCTCAGTAAGTAATTTAAGCAGTTAGCTACGCCCATTGTTGAGACATTTGCTTATAAAAAATTGTTATAAACCTTTTAGATTCACCGAACTTTACCCCGTTAATAAGCTATAACCTTTTAGAGTCCCTTTCAGAAGTCGGGGTTTCGAGATTTGTTATACATTGCTTACTCCCTTTAGTTCTGTTATAGACTTAACAGAAGATTCCTAATTGTTATGGCACCTAACACTCCGACTACTCCCGCTCTCTAGGCTTAGACCGCCGGAGATACCACGGTGACTGCTCAGGTACTTGAGCAGGCTAATACCCGCAACGTCCAGCTCAAACGAGAGCTCGCCTATCTCCGCGGACAAACCGCTAAAGCTAAGATAGAGGCACCTCCTGAGTATAGAGGATCCAAGGATGAGCTCGCTACATAGCTCGTTAGATTAGAGCCTACTTCTTCTAGTATATAGAGCGATTGTCAACGAAGCCTAGAAAGTTGACTATATAGCCTTCTGACTTGAAGATAAGGCCATTGGATAGTTTGAACTAACCTTGGACGACTACCTGAAGTATATAAATGATAAGATAAGCAGGATAAGTTCACTTAGGAGGTGTTTGCTAGTTACGCTAAATTCGAGGAAGAAATCTATAAGATGTTTAAAAACCGCGACAAGAAATTGCATATCTAGTAGCGGCTTATATGACTCTGATAGACCAACTTAGTAGCGGCCTACGCTACCTAGTTCAATAGGACTCGCTATATTACAAGATTAACGACAGAGGGTTGATATAACGTACATGATAAGCGAGCGGAACACGTTTCCACGCGATATGCCACCTCGATCTTCAGCACGGATTCTCTCAACAACTCAACATGCCTCCTACTTTAAAGGAAAGCAGGGTAGCCTTGGCCCTCGAAGCCCTTCAAAACGACTAAGAAACTAAACCTACGAGCTGTAGCCAAGCTCTATAATGTGCCGATTTCAACACTGTCTTACCGACGCGCTGGCTGACCTGTACGACGCGATATTCCGGCCAACTCTCGTAAGCTTGCAGATCTAGAAGAAACGGCAATAGTTCAATATATGATTGAGCTATCTACAGGCGTATTCCTACCTAGACTAAGTGGTGTGGAAGAAATGGCCAACCATCTGCTACGCGAACCCGACGTGCCCCCTATCGGTAAACGCTGGGTATATAACTTCGTTGAACGCCAGCTAGAGCTCCGTACGCGCTATGCGCGTGGGTACGACTACTAGAGGGCAAAATGTGAGGATCAAAGGGTTATTGGCGAATGGTTTAACCTTTTATAGAATCTCAAGGCCAAGTATAGGATTGTAGATGACGATATCTATAACTTCGACGAGACTGGGTTTATAATGGGCATCTTCGCGGGCATAGTAGTTACAACCTCGAATGGTCGTACTAAAGGCAAAGCTGGCCCAACCTGGTAACCGCGAATTGGCAACGGTAATCCAGGGAGTTGATGCCCTCGGCTGAGCCATCCCTCTGTTCATCATCTTAGCCGCGTAGCACTACCTCGCCAACTGGTATACCGAGTGCAACCTCCCGGCCGACTGGCGTATTGCGATTACCGACAATGGCTGGACTACCAATGCCATGGGCCACGATTAGGTCAAGCACTTTGACTTTTATATGGGCAAATACCGGTGGTTAATCCTCGATGGTCACGAAAGCCACTATACGACCGAATTCGAGCTCTATTGCCAGGAGCGCGATATCATCATGCTCTATAACCTCTATATTCCTCACACTACCTCCAGCTACTCAATGTTGGCTGCTTTAGCCCACTGAAGCAGGCGTATAGTCGCTAGATCGAGCACTTAATGCGCATGTATATCAACCACGTAAGCAAGCTCGAGTTCCTCTATGCCTTCCGCGAGGCCTTCTTTGCCTCTACGACGGAGAAGAATATGTAGGGTGGCTTTACAGGTGCTAGACTTATGCCTTACAATTTAGAGAGGGTACTCTCCAAGCTGGATATGCGGCTTCGTACGCCAGCACCCCTGAACTCACCGCCTAGCACTACCTAACCTTAGGTCTTCCAGAAACCATACAACCCCCGAGAAGCAGAGTCGCAGTCAAGGCTCATCAAGACTCGCATTACCAACCATCAAAATAGCTACCCGATTTCAATGTTGGCCGCTGTGGACCAGCTGACCAAGAGTATAATAGCTGTGATGCACCAAGTGTCTCTCCTTCAGGCAGAGGTCTCTTCGCTCTGTAGGGCCAACGAGGCACTAAGCAAGCGCCGCAGAGCTAAGAAAACACGTATGCAGCTTGGAGGATCACTTACGGTGCAGGATGCTAATGATCTACTAGATCAGAGGGCTGGAGTTGGGGAGGTAGGGCAAGAAGCGCAGCCGGATAGTTGTGGTGTAAGAGAGGCTCGTTCGAAGGCTCGGTGCTGTGGTGTATGCGGCAAGCCTGGCTATAATGCACGTACTTGCCAAGAGGCTGTAGAATCATCTTATTCGTCCATTTCCAATGTAATAGTGGTTGCTTTCTAGTTTTGTTGTGCTGTAATTGAAGATGATGTTCGTAGTATAGTAGAAAGTGTTCCGCTCGCTTATTTGTTCCGCTCGCTTATCATGTACGTTAGTTGTTCTATAATGGTTTTAAAGATACAGTTAAGGACGAAATTATATAAGAGATGGGCCGGATACCCTTGATAGATATATAGCAATGGCGGTTTGGATCGATGACCGCCTATACGTATGTAAGTAATAGCGTAGGGTAAGGGAGGAGTACGTACTAGGCGAATAATAAGCGGAAGCGCCAGTGTAAGAGCATGACCTATGGCACGTATCTAGGAGCGATGGACGTAGATGCTCCCTAGACCTAGAAGGGAGGAAGGAGGGGTACCGCTAGGGATAATGTAGGTGTCACTTACTTTAATTATAGTAAGAAGGGATACTTTAAACACAATTGCTATAGCGCTGAGAAAGAATAGAAACCGGTTTTAGGAGAGTAAATAGCCACCATCAATAAATATACTAGAATCGTAGAAGTAGCAGCCGCTAGCTATATATAGGACAAATTCTAACTACGATGTTGAGTAAGCTGATGCCTATAAACGGGTATTCGACGACACTGGGGTAAGCACTAAAGATAGGAATCTAGAAACCGACGACAAGGGCGAAGTCTCGCCGCCCGGCTAAGCGCTTAAATAGGTCGACTATAGGGGCTTACCCGAACCGAAGATAATAATGGTCAGTAGAGGACCCGACATATCGGCGAACGTGAGGGACTAGACGTCGCCTATCTATAGAAACGCGTCATTCAGCTACGTAAGGAGGACACCAAACTCGACGGGCGACTTCACGACCTCGAGTAGCGAATGGACTATTATTAGAAAGCAGCGTTTTTACTTAGATAGGCCTTAAGCGTCAATAACCAACGCTTCGACGGACCAACAATTGAGCACTAGGGCGATATAGACCTATATGAAGTTCGGATCCTAAACTTCAACCATAATAACGTATAGGAGTATACCTACATGAAGGGCGAAGCACTACTCTTATAAGAAGAATACTAGTAGAAACAGTATATTAATATCGGCAAACCACCTGATGAGTAGAAGAAAAAGGGATAGGCGGAGACTTTGCACCTATCTCTAGGAAAGACACCGATCGACTATCACCAATATAGAAAGATTATGTTCAGACCCGACCAGAGAACGCTCCTCGCCTTAAGATCTAGAAGAGGAGGTATTAAACTCTCAATAGCAATAAGAGAGTAAACAACAATAGCTCTAAGAGCATCGCGCGCTAGATCTAGACGACGTAGAGTTCGAGGGGAATACCTCTCTAACACTTAGGATGGAGTTGGGAAACAGCTTAGGGTACTCGAAGGGACCTATCGACGCTTAACAATATATCAGAAGCGCAAGCTATATGGTGTAGGAAGAACTGGCATAGACGATAGGCTTATTACGACCTCGCCAGCGGGCAAATACGAAGTAGCTGCTATTTTAAACGAACGACTAGATAATAGGCCCTAGGTCACTTTATATTAGAATGGATTCCAGGCTCTAGGGCTAGTAGATAGAGAATCGTAGCTCGACCTACCTTACCAATATTCGTCAATCAACTACGGATTCTATAAAAATTCAGGAAGAAATATTTATTATTAACGGATCGTTGTAATATAATAGGTTTAACGAGAGACTTAACCACTTGATATTGATGTAGAAAGAAAAACCACTTAGGTGGTGTTTAATATCGTGGATATAGGGCTAAGGAAGGATATAATTCTTATGCGCCTATAGCACGAGGATTATAACCATGATATTAGTTGGAAGGGAGGTAGCTACCTATAACTGAGAGATACTCCGTCATATCCGACCGACTTGATAGGAGAATATATAAAAGAGGAGCTACCTCTCGGCGGTATATACGACGACGTGCTACCTATGGGCCTACTATAGAAAGCGAGTAGTAGCGGGGAGACTACGATGAGAACTAGAAGAAGTATTAGACGATATAACTAGAATAGACGAACGAGCAAGGAAGTAGCTTTTATTATGATAGAGGAGTAGGACACTTGAACTCCACGAATAGATCATTGGATTTAAGGTGGTATTTACCACTACCAGAAATGATAAATCTCTGTACTATAAAGGTACGACCAAAGGCAATAACATAGGGTAGATCCTGGATAAATATCGAGCATACCTAGCGTTTAAAGCGAAATGTATAGAAGGGTAGCGAGCCAATAAAGCAGCAAAATGCCTGAAAACACCATAATTTGATCGAGCTTGAAAAGCTTTATTCCCCGACCATGGTTTTCCCATCGCGGGACCTGCCGCGCTTAGCTGCGATGGCTCCAGGAATGGCGTGAGAGACCGCAGCCGGAGGTGCAAAATCCTGCGCGGGCGGGCCTGCCCCACCCCCCTGGAGGAAGCCAACCAATCAGACTGGCCGACAACGACGACGAGATGGACAGCGACGAGACAGACAACGATGAAGATGGCGGCGAGTTTGGTAATGGTCCAAACCCTATATACGATAAATCAGACGATACTCTCGCGGCGATGATCATACAGCTCGCACCGAAGGAGAAACAGGCCATTGCTTACGCGGTGGCTGACGCATTCATAACGCGGCTATAACAGCTGCGTCAGAAGGTAGAAAAGGAGAGGGAGAAGAACGACAACAACCAGGTCGACCCGACAGCGCTTCGGAAAATTGTCTTAGAGGCTATAGCGAAGGTAGTCGAGGAGAAGGTGGCGAGGGCTGTAGAGGAAGTCCGCAAGGAGGTCCAGGAAGTGCGAAGGGAGGTCCAAGAGAAAGGAGGGGCTCCGGCGGCTCCGGTAGCAACAACGGCTCGGGCTCGGTCCTAGGCCGCCGTCGCTGCAGGAGAGACGGAACTCCCTACGGAGAGAATCCCAGGGCGTCGACAAAGAAGGGAGCAATTGCGGCGTGGAAGCTTCCTAACGGTGACGTTATCGTTACGTCTCCGGACATTGAAACGAAGAACTAGCACTTAGCAAATGGAAGGTGGATTGGAGCGGCCTTCGGTGAATCGGCAAAGTAAAGAGGACGTTTGTAGTCCTTATAAAAGGAATGTTGAAGAGAGAGCTAAAGGATGTTACTAAGGAGGACTTCGGCAAACAGGTAGGCCTGACGACGGTCGATAAGGTCAAGTTCCGGATCCCGACGATCGCGGGAGTGATGAGAGCAATGGCACTAGTCACTCTGACTAGCCAGGAAGAGGCGAGGAGGGCCTGCGAGGGCAGGGTGGTTAGGCGTGCCTAGATTCTAGATTGCGAGCCGTACTAGGCTGCTCTCTAGGCAACCTGATGCTACCGATGATAGGAGTAGGGACATACCCAGCGGTTCTGGAAGAAGTCATCGCTGTGCCCCCGGTGTAGCATAGCAGCTCACAGGGAGGGCGGAGGGGCAGGGGAGGCCTAGTGCCCTACCTATATCAACGAGATTTCATTACGCTATTCAAATTGCACAGGGAGGCACCCGGCCTGGGCACGGTGGTGCCCGGATACAGTCAAAGCCCAGGGTGTAGCGAGGGAGGCATACCATTTCCGGCCGAGGACTTTCGAGCTTGCTCAATGACAACAACGATAATAGGAGGAACAACAACCACTACCGAGAATGCGGAACGTTACCTTTCGAGGTAACCCTCTCGTAGAGGAGGAAGAATTCCAAGAGGTCACAAGGAAACGGCCGCGGGAACGACCCCCCGCCTTTATCGTTACGCAGGAGCAAGCTGCCAGGAGTCTGACGCAGGGAAAGCTGACCTTCGCGGTGAGGGATAGAACGGTGTAGCCTGCAGCTCCCGAGGTTACAGCCCCGGGAGCTACGGCCACTGGGGCGCTGGCTTCGGCTGGCGACCTGGATATGGGAATGCAGGGAGTGTAGCCTGGGGCTGCCTCCTTTCACCCGTAGTATGTGGAAATCCCAAGCGCCGACCTGAGAGTGTGGTATGGGTTCTTCAACCGGGTGGGCAACCAATATGGTTTTCCTGTACAATAATCATCAGACGGATCGGCACGCCTAACGTCTTAGGCATAGCGGTGTAGGAACAATAATATATCTCTAATAGTAACCTCTTTCCGGACCTCGAACTATGGTTGGTCGAAGGCTTAGTCGAAGGTAGTATCAAGCATATCGCTAAGGTTGGCTGGTGGGTTTGGGAAGAACCCGGCTGCAAGGGCCTCGGCTTCTATCTGTAGGTCGTGACATCTGGTTGGCCAGGGACTCCATAGAGTGGTAGCAGTCTCGGTGGCTCGGTAGGTAGGAAGCTCTTTATACGTGCCCATCTTTCCAACTTCCATAGAAGGCTGGAATTTGCCGTAGCCTTCTGTAGAGTAGACCTCTAAGACCTTGTCTGGGCTAGCCGTATGGTCGCTGACTATGTATAGAGGCTCTGGTTGAGCCTTCGTTTGAGAAAGTCCCCTTGTGCCTGTTTATAGGCCCTTTCGGCCTTCTAGCCTTTCAAGTAGCTTATTGGACCTTCTGGGTCCACCAGTGGGCTTGGAACCCCTGTTTGGCTTTTATGTAGCGGTTCTGGCCTTTGCAGTTCTCTGAAGTTGGCCTACTAACCAGTCAAAAGCCTTTAATAGGCCCTCTATTATCGGCGCCCTGGCTAACAGCCCTTATGGGCCTTGGTCGGCAAGGCCTATAGCCCTTGGCAGAAGGGCTGCCTCGGCTTCTACCCTCCTCCTATCTATCTTGGCCCAGCATCAGCCTTGAGGTGCTGGGGCTTTTTTCTGGGGCGTTTGGTCAACTTCGAGGACTTATGGGTTGTGATCTGATTTGCCCCGCTCCTGGTTGCCGTAGTAGGTCGTTCGTAGGCCTTTAGAGGCCAACAATGGTCAATGGTTGAGGGTCTACCTCTCTGGGCCCCCTGTGGTTCCCTGGTTGTGGTGCTCCAGGGGGTCCGAAGATCGAGGTCCCACTATGGGGCTAGCTGTAGTAGGTCCTCAGCTTATTGTTCCTCCCGGCTATAGTAGTCCACAGTGGGTGGTGTAGGTTGAAGTTGCCCGCAAGAACAGTAGGTAGGCTCGGTTTAGGCTTTCTAAGGAGGGCCCCTGGGACCTCCTTTAAATCTGGAGGGTTATAAATTGACAAGACCTCTAGGCCCGGATCAGAGCCTATAAGCCGAGCCCAGCACCACTTATCTATAGCCTTGTAGTTCTAGAGGCTTGGTAGGAGGCCCTTGGTTATATAGAGCGCTGTTCGGCCCTGTGGCGAGTGGACTAGGTGGTACTTGCAACTCCTGGGGCAGTAGGCTGATTTGGTTTGCCGGTTGATCCAGGCTCTTATATCGCTAGGATATTGTATTCTGCCTCCTCGAGTAGATCTGTAGCAATTGCCGGTTGCCTTCGACGTTCCAATTGAAGATCCTGTACCTCGCTGCCGCGAGTTCTGTTCGTAGCTCCTTGAGCTACGTCTTGACAATCAAGCCTGCCCGTACCTGACGGAATAGAGCCTAGACTGTAGCTTGGCCCGAATACGATAGTCATTGGATTGTCCGCCTGTCCCGCCGTGACAGCTTGGATGGTCTGGTCTAGGTTTGATTGGCTGGTTGGAAGGCTAGACGGTAGGCTAGAGGGCACTGTAGCTAGTCGGGCCTGACGAGGGTCCCAGCCGGCTACTTCTATATATATTGGTCCTCCCTCTTTTCCTTTTCCCAGTCATCTCTTGGAATCCGTCGTCTTCCCGTGCCGCCAGTGTAGCTTGGCTAGCCACGAATGTGAAAGTTGGGCCAGCTGGCCTAGCTGCAGCCTCAAAAGTCCTTGGTCGGTGTGGGTAGGCCTCTTTGGCTCCTCCCTAGCCTTGGCCCCCTGTGGGCAGGCCCTAGACAAGGCTGTGTAGGGTCCTTCACAGGTAGGGCACCTTGTAGGGTGATCGACCACTATGGGGGGCATAGGGATTCCCAACCTTCCCGCCTTCGCCGTGAGCTTTAGTTCCGCATCCTGGGCATAGAGCCTCTTTCAGCGGGCAATGCCGCTAAATATGACCCTATTTCCAGCATTTGAAGCATTAGGTAGGGTCTAAGACGGCCCAATATAGCTCGCAGTCCCAGTCTCGAGACCTCCAAGCCACTCCGTTGTCACAGGCCCTCCTAGCCTCTTCCTAATTGCGTAGGGCTACTCTAGAACCGTAACCTTTATCTTCTTCGGGTAACTTATATATAATATAATATCAACGGAGACCACGAAGGTAACACCGTTCTTCGCAAATCACAGCCATAAAGCAGATTTACACTAGGGACTCAAAGAATTGGTTCCTAGGGCAAAGGTCAAGGCAGACCAGATATATACGTCATGTATGATGCACAAGGAAGAACTTAGCTTTTATTAGAGCTAGAATGAAACGATTCTATAATAAACATAGGTCGAGAGACCTCGCCTTGAGAAGGGAGACAAAGGCTATCACATTTTGCAGAATCCTTGCATAAAACAATCAAGCAGGAAGCTCGACTTTTAGGAAGATTAGACCATTTAAGATCCACAAATGAATTTCGATATCTAACTATCGACTATCATTACTAGCCACGATAAGGCTAAGAACGAATTTTCTCTATATTTCCCATTTAGAACTAGCATCTCATTAGATACGACTTATATATTATTGTTCCTACACCGCTATGCCTAAGGCGCTAGGCGTGCCGGTCCATCTGATAATCACTGTACAGGAAAACTGTATTAGTTGCCCAACCTGTTGAAAAACCCATACCACACTACGACGTCCAAGATATTCCAGGTCTATATATTACATAATTAACTCGAGTGTCTCGTGAAATAGCTCGATTTTAGACCTGAAGAAAACTTGTAGCGACCTACTACAAACCACTACTACCCTAAGAAAGTTAAAGGAGCTCCACTAGAGGAACCCTAACCGACTAAACACAGTGGACCACTATAGATAACCTGAAATTAGCCAATAAGGATGGTTCTAGTGGAACCTTAGGATAAATAGAATCCTTTAATAGCATGAATGATAGTAATAGCCGAGGAGGGGTAGTCGGGGATATAGGAGGATTAGTCGAGGCCTTCAAGGCCGCTAACGCTTCTACTTCCTTACCCTCAACCCGCTCTAACTCCTCTATATTGTCGATACCCTATATAATTGCCTACGATATGTTCTCCGACTATATTCGTCTTTAAAGTTGCAACCCATTAATCTTGCCGTCTAAGGCTGTATGCTCCGCTTTGGTAGCGGCTATCTCGTCGTCCAGCCTGCCATATTAGGCCGCGATAAGTTAGAGTTGGTATATTATTACGCCCTGGACGTCGTAAGAATAATGATTACAAATATGTTCCACGAGGACAATGGAGTATTAGGAGGAGCTTTATATTTAAGGACAAGAGGATTTAACTATGAAGTGTAAAGGATTGCTTCGACGGGGATGAGGCGTTCCGCGGTTTTGACTTTGGTTTCGGTATTGATTTCTTCATACGACTCGACATTTTATTAGCATCCACCGTAACGGTATAATAGGGAAAATAATAGGGAAAATAATAGGAAATGGAATATACTTAAGGGTAAGGGATATTAGCAATATCTACAGGAAGGTAGATTACTGTTAGGACTTTCAAGTATAAAGGACATCGAGAGGGGGTATCGTATCACGGATATAGCTGTATATAGGAACCTGGAGGGGCATGAGGAAAGCGTCCCGAGCTAACTAATTAGGATATAGGTAGCCAATTATAAAGGGAGCGCGAAGTCCTGTCTTTGCTCTATCTATGAGCGACAGGAGCGACCTCTACTCCTAGCGCTCCCTAAAGACAATGGGAGAAGGAGGTATATATTGTCTACTCCCTGTCGAAAGTTCAGAAGAGAAGCCTTCGAGTAGTAGTAGGGGCCTATAAAACGGCCCCTACTAGGGGCTTCGAAACAGAGGCCTGGGTGCTACCGCTGGACCTCTACCTCAACAAACGATTGGGCTGACTTGAGGAACGGCTACGTAAGAAGTCCCTGCAAATAAGGGCTGGGCCAGGAAAGGAAAGGACTACTGCATGGCACTTGATCACAGAGGCTTGCAACAGGACCTACCACAGGTTCAGAAGGAAGAAAAGGGGCCCAGGGCAGACGCCCTAGGCATGGCCCACAGGGCCCAACGACTATTGAACAGGTCACTGTTATAGTGAGCCAGTGGGCCAACCAGAGATGGGAAGTAGGAGAAAAGAAGAACAAAAAGTTGAGCACTGACGAAGTGGTGGAGCTAGCCTGGCAAGCCCGGTGGGAGCAACAGAGAGCTGGTGTCACGAATATGGCCGTATGCAGAAATCTGGTGGGGGCGCGAGGGAGCGTCCCGAGCCAATCATTTAGAACAGGGGTATAGCCAATCACGACGGGAGCGCGAAGTCAAGCATTCGCTCCATGGAAGGAGCGATGGGAGCGACGAGCGCTCCCAGCGGACCAGGAGCGACAGGAGCGAACTTCGCTCCTTACGCTCCTAAGGACAGTAGGAGAGGAAGCTGTATATAGTTCACGATCCCCAGAGTCTACGGGCATCACAGTAGCTTCCTCAGTAAGCAATACAAGCAGTCAGCCATATCTACTGTTGAGACAATTGCTTGTGCATTTGTTGTGAACCCTTTGGCTTCACCGAACCTCACCCCGTTGTCAATTATAACCCTCAGGAGTCCCTTTCAGAAGTTGAGGCTTTGAGATTCGTCACAGCTGGCCCACAGGGGCCTAGCAGTAAGAGGGTGGCCGACAAAGGCCCTCTCCAGTTCTTCTCTTCACCGACAAAACCTCGAGGAGGCACGAGGGCCTCACAAAGGCCCAGAGTACTCTCCTTTCCCAGGCTCGTATATGGGATATATGCCTGCGGGACTACGTGTTCAAGGTCAGAGTCCCAGGGGTCCGTACTCCCTACTGAGTGTGGCGAAGGCAGGAAAACCATAGAGCACTTGGCGGTATGGTGCTCTGACGCACCGCTACAGAGGCCGTGGGAACAGCGAGAAATTCGGTCACATAGGGACCTACAAACCGTACTACGGGGGTTAGGTGCCCGGAGCACTCGGCTTGTTCGGAAAGTCCTTGGCTGACTGATTAACTCTGGCCGGCTGCTGGAATATAGCCTAGTTATAAGGCTAGAGCTGAAAACAGCAGAGGGCTAGAAGGCTCCGGGTGCTGGCAAAGGGTCCTCCGTTCTTTTGTAGTATGTTGGATTCATGTATAGTGGCTACGAAGTAGAGGACAGAGGTTTTTACCCGACCTATACGGTTCGGTTTCCTTTGTATATAACAGTAGAGGGACCTGCGCGCCTGGGGGCATATCGGCGTAGGAAATAATATTATTTACTTTAGTCCACCGACTTACTGAGTAACTAGTTATACTTCCTCTAGTATAAGGAGATATAGTTCGTAGAATAACTCGTAGATATAGTCTACCAGCATATTACCTTGATCCATATACAATTGTCATTGGATCATCCGCCTGTCCCGCCGTGACAGAGATATCGTTTATAACCTAGTTAGGTCGTTCTATCTATCCGTACGTTTGTAGGTAGTAGGCTGCGGAAAGCTTGCTTTTCGTTCCTAGGTATATCATTAATACCTACTAAAAGATTAACCGAACTCTATATTTCGGTCTATAATATAGTCCTCCAGCTATGTATAGATTAAGGTGATATACCGGTAAACTTAATTACAAGTTACTCTATAGGCTATACCTCCTCATATTACATCAAGTATACCAACTAAGTAAGTCGGTCGGCTATAGTAAGTATACTATCTTACTTCACTTCTGTCGCTATATCCATTAAGAGTAGTAGCTTAGTAATAAAGTCCGTTATAACCGAGCTCTATAGTCGTTTTACTTAGCAATGGTTATAAGAGTCTATATGGTCTATATTACGCCAACTTGCTTTAGCTATAGAGGTCGTTTTTATAGATAACGTCCTTGATTCTCTCGTATAGCCCTGCGAAATGATAGTTTTACCTGAATTTTACGACGGTCTTAGCAATTCCTATATATCCTCTAAGTTTCAACTTTTAGATCATTCCACGAGATTCTCCTACTTGTACTTGGATATATGGTTGGCTATCGCTAGCTATTATTTCTTAGCGAGTACTCTAATCTTTCCTAAGCGTATAGGGGTATCTATATAGCGATCGTTTTATAGTTAAAAGCTGCTAGCACTGTAATGGCTACTCTATAGCTTAGAGGTCTAGCTCTATATATCGAAATAGTCTAGCGGCTAGGGAATTGTAGTATTGTTATAATCTTCTACTATTTAGGAGCTATATCGAGGTGAGCTATCCTATTGCTCTAGGAATAGTGGTGGTGATTCTTCAGAGTCATTTTCAAAGTGATCTAGCTATCTACTTAACGCGTCTACTTATACATTTCCTAAGCCCTTATTATAGTTTGACGAGTTAAACTTGGACAGAACTCGGACTAACGGGTTTGTTTTCTTATTTAGTTTCTTAATAGAGGTAAAGTAGCGAAGGTTCTTACAATCTGTATATACTTAGACTAGGTGTACTATGCTGCTAAGGTACAGTCTTCATTCTTTCAAGGCTTCGATAATGGCATCAGCACCTTATCGTGAGTTAGATAGCTGAGCTATAGTCCTATAAGCTCTTGGAGAAGAATATAACTAGGTGTAGTTCACTACTCGTCCCTCTATCTAAGCTATCCGCCGACCGTATAATCTAATATATCTGTTTTAACCTTGAATAGCTTCCTTAAATTTAGTAATATAGGTTTTGAATCTATAGCGATCGCGCTATAGATTTATTAGAATGCTTGCTTAGAGTCCTCCTTCTACTGGAACTTAGTGTCCTTCTTCGTTAAATCATATAAAGATTGTATAATAAATATTGCCGAAGTTCTTAATGAACATTCGGTAGAAGTTGATATATCCGATAAATCCTCGGACCTCTATTATACTATTCGGCCTTAGCTACGTCTCAATAGCCTTGATCTTTATAGGTTCTATTTAGATCTCTCCTAGTAAAAACTCGATGTCTAGGAAGACCGTTTCCCTAACATAGAACTTACTTTTGTCCTTATTAAGAGCTTCCAGTTATATAGTATATCGAGCTTCTAATTATATACAGTGGTCCAAAGTCTAGCCCACTCCGCATCAATCAAACGCGCTTCGCGACATGTCGAACGCGACCTTCCAACTCCTAGAGCTCTACGCCAGCATGCTCAATTTAGATGAAGTCGGGTTCAGAATGACGGCCGAACGTTAGAAAAATGAAGAGCTCTGTGGTTTTGCACGCGTAGCTATTATAGGTGCCGTTGCAGCTGTGGCAAGCTAGTCGGCTATAGCTCGCGCGTTTCGCGTCGACTGTAAGGCAGTCTAACGAGCAATTCAACGGGTTGATTCTTCAACCACCGTCGGATCAAGACCTAGAACTGGTTGGCCGGAGCTTCTCACACGTCGGGAGAAACGGTATATCATCTGATTGGCCAAGCGAAATCCACGCCTATCAACACAACTGCTCAACAACATAGATGATACTCGGATCACTCGCTCGACAATACGCCGAGTTCTCCGCCACTATCGAATGTGTGAATGGCGTTCGTAGAAGAGAATTCCATTGACAAAAGAGGTGGCTCTTACTCGGTATAGGTTTGCTCATCTTTAGTTAGAGAATATTGAGGTGTTGTTACATAGAAGTGACTTGGAAGTCTACGCTTAAACTTGGCTAATAACCTCGAGTCGATCTTCACGGATAAGTCGACCTACCAGAACAATATAAGCAGCGCCAACCGCCTAGTTTTTTGGTCCCCTTCGCAAAAATAGGATAATAGCTTTGTCAATCCTAAGACCTATAGGAAAGGTACCATAGCAATCATAATTCTATGCTAGTATATAGAAAGGAGGGAGGACCGATATTATTGTCATAGAACGTGACTATCAACCTCCTCAGAAAGGAGGTCACAGCCCTTAGAGCTATTAACAAGCACTAAGATAGGGCTTCCTTTCTATTTATACGGCGTAAGACATTCTCAGCGGAACAATGCGCGGGTATACAGTTGAGCGTCTTCGATAGAGTAGCTCCTCAACTATATAATTGAGGCCCCTGAAGACTGGCCAGCTTATAGCTCAGATATAACCCAATTGAGCATATTTGGGCCATGTTGAAACGGAAGATGAAAAAACTATACCCTGACATATGGGAGCTCAAGAAAATCAACTGGATATTGCTACTGTATATTTGTTGGATGTCTAAAGGAGTGTTGGTGGGCCATTGACCAGGCTCAGATTGACCAGCTTATCAACTCGATGGCCCCAGCGGCTGGCCACAGCCAAGAAAGCCAGGGGTGTGAATACAGGATATTGAGGCCCGGAACCAGGGTTTCAAACTATATATATCTGCATTGCCAGCAATTATGCCAGTGGCCTGTTATTTCGAGATAGATGTCTTAGTTATAATGTTTGAAATTGTATAGCTGGGGGTGGTTGGTGGGGTGGGCCAGTCTTCTGGACCTACACTATAGTATATCGAGCTTCTAGTTATATAGTATATCGAGTATCTGCTTTATATATCATTTATATTTCTTCAAGTATTTTCGAGAAGATAAAGATATTATCGAGGTAATAGACTGTAAATTTATCAAGGGATGGTCCAATCATATAGTCAACGACTGCTTAGCGAATCGCTAGCACGTTGGTTAACCAAATAGTAAAATCAAGTACCAATAGTATCTATAGAGTATCCTAAACGCTCTCTTTCACTTATTACCCTCCGTAATCCAAGTCTACATATATACCGTTGGTATGTCAATATAAGCTATTATACTCCTACTAGTTAATCCTAAGATTTCAGAGATTAAGGGCAATGGATATCGGTTTTTCACTCTCTGATAATTCGGCTATTGGTAGTCTACGTATATTCGCAGCTTCCTGTCCTTCTTTAGAATAAGGCCGAGGTAGCCCGCTAGCAATGTTAAAGGTCAAATACACCTTGTTGTAGGCTCTTCTAGTGATATTTTATAAGTCTTTCTTATTTTTCATTAGTATAGTATACCTTGAAAAATTTCAACTAGGCGCTATCCTTAAGCTTGATCTTATATTTAAGGTCTAATACCTCGCAACCGTTCAATGATTTTGCTTTAAACGCTAGCTTTCCTCGGTATTTGTCTAGGATCTACCGTATCTTTATTATCCTTCTTTGTACCTTCATTTCTAGTAGTAATAGATACCGTCTTAAATTTAATGACCTATTCCTAGAGCTCAAGTCCTATATTCGTCTATCGCAATAATATCTACTTCCTTGCTCGCTCGTCTATTCTAGTTATATTACCTGCCCCTTCTTCCGGGTTATATCGTAGTCTCCTTGCTACTACTCGGTTCCTACCTTAGGCCCGTGGGTAACACCTCGCTGTATATACCGCCTATGTACAGCTCTTCTTTTATGTATTCTCCTATCGAGTCAGTCGGATATAACGGAGTATCTTTCAGTTGTAAGTAGCCACCTCCCTTCTAACTAATGTCAGGGTTATTACCTGGTATTATAGGCGCCTCAGAATTATATCCTTCCTTAGCCCTATATCTATTGAACACTACCTAAGTGGCTTTTCCTTCTACTTTAATATTGGGTAGTTCAGTCTCTCGTTAAACCTGTTATACTATATACGGTCCAATAACAATATATAACTCCTTCTTAAAGCTCTATAGGACTTATAGCTAACAGATTAGTAAGATAAGGTTAAGCTATAATCCTCTATCTACTAGCGATGGAGCCTAGAATCCGTTCTAATATACGGTAACCTGAAGCAATTATCTAGTCGCTCGCTTAAAATAGCAGGTACTTCATATAAACTATGACTTGATGTACAAAAATTCAGGCAGCAAGCCAGCAAGAACATATTGTAGCCTTGATTCCGGTTCTAATACTTTTTGCACCAGCCCCTAGTTTTCTTGTTACTATAGCCAGCCGATTTAGGATTGAATCAATCAGACAGTCGATCTGAGCCTGATCAATTGCCCACCAACACTTCTAAAGAACATACGTAAACTCAGCTACATCCAGCTTCCTTTTTCTCAATTCCCAAATATCAGGGTATTGCTCCTTGGCTTTCTGCTTCAACAGAGCCCAAACATATTCATTTAGGTTAAGATCCGGACTATGGGCTGGCCAGTCTTCTAAGACCTCAATTGCATAGTTGAGGAGCCACTCTTATAATGCCTTAAGATATATGAATCTCTCTGCATTATCTTGCTGGAAATGCCTTGTCCCATTATATACTGGTAAGAGACCTTTTCTCAGAGCCTCTTAGCAGCTCTAAGAACTGTAGCCTCCCTTCTGGGGAGGCGTGTAGTCACGCTCTATAATGACCAGGTCAGTTCTTCCGCCCTTCCAGATGCCACCCCATACTATAATAGATATATTGGCCTTAACGTACTTGCATAACGAGTGGCGCAGCATAACGAGTGGCGCACTTTCTTCCTCCAACAACCACCTAACTTCATCACGAAATTTCTTCCACAACACAACATGGAATCTCTTCCAAAAGAAAGTCGTATGATCCTTGCGCTCGAAGCTCTTTAAAAAGACCCTAATCTTTCCGTACGAAAAGCTGCTACAATCTACGAGATCCCCGAAACCTCGCTCCGTCACCGACGCGCCGGAAAGCAACCACGACGCGAATTACCTGCCAACCTTCGGAAATTGACCGACTTGGAAGAAAAAGTCTTCTTGAGAGGGTACTCGACCTTGATGCGCGAGGATTCCAGCCCCGGCTCTCCGACATTCGAGAAATGGCTAATCGCCTTCGTACGGATCGCGACGCGTCAGAGGTTGGAATTCGATGGGCGAACGGGTTTGTTAAACGACATCCCGAGCTTACGACGCGTTTCCGACGCCGAGTCGATTACCAGAGGGCCCAATGCAATGACAGTGACGTGGTGAAGGCGTGGTTTCGGGTCGTACGGAACATGATGGACAAATACGGGATCCAAGAGGAGGACATCTACAACTTCGACGAGACTGGGTCTCTGATGGGCATACTCTCGAGCGCAAAGGTCGTGACAAGCTCCGAACGCCGTAGCCGGCCTCGTACGAAGCAGCCTGGCAATCGGGAATGGGTTACTGTGATCCAGGCTGTGTGTGCGGATGGCTGGATCGTGCCGCCGTACTTCGTAGTCAAGGGAAAAAACCACCTTCTCCCCTGGT
>NW_026944224.1:487944-490021 GCF_033297405.1 Parathielavia appendiculata
CTCGATCGACTTCGAAGATTACTGCAAGGCCAACAACATTGTTCCGCTCTGCCTGCCTTCCCATTTATCTCAAGGCAGCTCTCCCACCCACATTTTCGACATTATCGACTTGCAGGCAAAGAGCATCTCGAAACTGGCGCATGAGATGGTGTTGCTCCGAGCAGAGAACAAGGAGCTTCGTGCGGCAAATGAGCGGCAAAGCAAGCGACGCAGGACCAAAAAAACACGTTTGCAGGATGGAGGATCACTTAGTTTACAAGAGGCGATGGTTTTGATGGCAGACCGGGGACTTGGTGGTCAGGATTGCGAGGAAACGTCTGGGAGTGGTGCTCGTACGAATGCAGGCGAGCCGCACGTTCGGCTCTGCAGCAACTGCAAGAAGCCCGGCCATAACGTACGAACTTGTCAAGTAGGTTGCGAGACGCGTGAGGAAAGCGATTCCGAGTAGTTTCAATTGATTTGAGGTGTTGTGGTTGAATTGACTTACAAGGTGAAGTCTAAGAAAAAGTGCGCCACTCGTTATGCTGCGCCACTCGTTATGCAAGTACGTTAATATAGTTTTAAGAAATTGATAAAGTCTAGCTTCTAGTTCTACGAAATAGCCGACAACCCATATATTTGGACTCCTCATATTGTTTTAGCAGGAGGTTTATCGCTAAACAAACTCTAGCAACAGTTATATTTAAAATTACGTTGAAGAGGAGAAATTATCAATCAACTTACATGAAGGAGATCTTCGATATCTTCCAACACATGATATACGAAGGTTTACCAGTCCTTTTGCCATTTCGATCGTAAAGTGGTATTCGCGTCAATACTCTCCATTTTCGGTAGTTGTGCTCGCGAAGAGCACGACGGACTGTCGAGCTTGACACCTTCCGGTCTGGGACATTAAGGAGCTGTTTGTGTATAAGCGGGGCATTGCGCTTGGCTACCTGAACAACATACCGCTTATCTCGTCGGGTAAGAACCTAAGGCCGGCCGATCCTCGGCTTGGAATTGAAGGATATGGTAATTTAAGCGTTGAATAGTCTTGGACACAACGACACATGATACGCCGAACGCGGCTGCCACGGTGCGTTAGCTAACCCCCAGCTGCGACCGTACCGCAAATGGCTGCATGTACAGCAGGGCTCAATTCTTTGTGGTCTTGCGATCAGCCGTTAAGATGCAGCTCAAATCGGTTAATATGAGTGTCATTCGGGGAAGTTGTGGTCGTGTGAAAATTCGAGGGTGGTAGTGGACGCGTCGAGGAGACGCGTAAAGTGGGTTGGGTGGTAACAGACTTTTGGAATCCCACTGTATCTAGTAAAGGCTAGACGACTATCGGACCATATAAGGCGGGCTAGTCGAACGGGTTAACCTATCTACCTAGATATAGCGCTCTAGCAAACCGGCTATATTTGCCGCAACCCTAGCTACTTAGTAGGTAGTTATTAGCTACCTAGGAGTCTACCACAGTCGACGCTAAGGGATTAAGGGTAGTAACGGAGATGCCGCTATAACACTGCGTATACTCTACTAGGATATCGATAGCAATAGATAGCGCCTTAACTAGGCACTAGAGAGGAATGAGAAGTTAAGCTTAAAGCCCTGTAGGAGCTACCTATCAATGGGAGTCTGACACCGCCCGCCCCGCCATATAAGAGAGGGGGAAAATACGAGATGATATACCACTTAGAGAGAGCAGCGCTGTATATATATAAGCGTTACGAGAGGGATCAGCAAGGCGCTTGGAAAAGCTCAAAACAAGAGTCTACGGATAGTGGCAGGAGCCTTCAAGTCCACACCCACTCGGAACCTTGAAACGGAGACATGGGTGCCGCCACTGGACCTTCACTTCAACAAACGACTGGCTGACTTTGAGGCCCGGCTTCAAATGCTCACTCTGGCCGACGGCCGAGGCGGAAAGAAGACTGCAGGGAGTATTGTTAATGCGGCCTGCGGCAAGATATATCAGATACTCAACTCGAGGACGGATAACAGGAGCCGACCGCGAGCCTTTGGGCCGCAGGAGCCCACAGCGGTAGAAAAAGCCGCCAACACAATTGCAGTTTGGACGGGAGGGACTGCCGAC
>NW_026944224.1:490356-497043 GCF_033297405.1 Parathielavia appendiculata
GAGGATCCTGGACTGGCTGATGGACTCGGGGAAACTGCCGATGTACGGTCTGGCCAGGAGGCTGGAGCTGGAGCTCGCAGTCTGATACCCTTTCCTTCGAAGGCCAAGAGGCCTTCCCATTTTGTATTTGCAGGATCGCACACTGACCGTTTCCTTCATTGTCGATATGGGTTTTTCACCCGGCCCACGAGGGCGCGGTTTTCCTGTATAGTAAGTTGTTGAAGGTCCGGCACGCCCTAGGGCACAGCGGCGTAGGAATAATAAATATATAGATAAGCCTATTGAAAGAGCAGCCTGGATAGTATAGGCTAGAGGACTAGGTGGCCGTAACTATAAATACGGGAGCTAGGGGACTACCAACGATCTGATCAATTTACTTACCTACTGTAATTGTGAAAGCGATTGGCACTCGCTACTATAGAGATTCGTAGGGAGGGAGCCGCGTAGGTATAATATAACACTAGGAGAACCCTAGATAGCAGCTAGCTATAGAAACAAGGCGAGAGCGTTAAGCAAGCGCTTCGTCCCAAAGATAGTAGCGTCGATTATCGCTATCCTTATCAAAGACTAGCCCGGAGGATCCTTCTATAGCTTAGTCAGATAGCCTAGACTAGAGTTTAAGGAAGGAGGATATTTCAAGCAATGTAAGAGCAAGTAAGGCCCCTTAGGAGAACATATTGTTAAAACCTTCCTCTAGGCGTATAATGGGAGAGCCCTAGCAAGGGTATTCGCAATATCATAAACGCCTACTTCACGCTAAACCACTACCTATGCCGCTTCTAAACGGCATTGGTAGTTGTCTCATATAAGCCTAGGAAGACAATCGAGCAATAAAAGGAGGCTAGCGCCTATAGGCCTATCTAGCTACTTAGCTCGGTAGGCAAGGTAATTAAGGTAGCGCTGGGTAAGTGTATTTTCCATGCACCGAAGACACATTACATCGTTCCTGAGATGTAGATAGGCTTTCTCTAAGGGCAGTCAACAGAAATAGCGATCAAGGTAGTAACTAATGTGGGATATATAGCGTAGAGAAGCGGCGCCTACGTCTCGTTGCTATAATTAGACTTGACAGGAGCCTTCAACTAGAATAACTAAACCTGGCTGTTATATATGCTCCGTGGTCTAGGCTTCGAGAGAAAGCCTATACTGCTCCTACGTAGCTACTGTAAAGGGAGAACAGCTTATTTAGTCTTTAATGACAGAAGATACAAGAGGATTAGCTCATATAAGGAATACTGTAAGGGTCCCTAATATTTATAATCCTTTTCATTCTCTAAATAGTCCTTAACCCAACACAATACAAGAAGCATCCGATTCTGCACTTTCTGACCCGCTCTCTTCAACTACAGAGTCCTCTATACGGCCCGCATCAATTTGAGCCTGGTGGGATCAGGGACCACCCTCTTCCTTCGCAACGGCCGGGCTGCCTCCAATTGGGCCTTCAGAGCTTCGTTGTCACGGGTAGTGACAGTGTGAGGTTCATGTGCGCAACTCCTGGTTCGACTGGACAGTTCGAACCACGGTCCCTCTTTTGAGGGTGTTACGCAGTGGTCAGTTGCGCCCACCCGTGACATTCGTTTCTTGTCGTAGCCGAGCCAATTCAAATTCCTTCTCGTCAAGCCTTTTCAACCTTCTTGAACAAGAGCCACCGGGTAGAGATATCTTGTCGTCGGATGACCAAGTTGTTTAGGTGGCCCCGAAAGTCTGTCTTCTTCCGTGGAGTCGTGAATTCGAGATCCTTAGCCATAGTAATGGACTGGCTAGTTGACCTGAATACTGGAGTCTGTGGTAGAAGTATTGATCATCAATGCCGGGTCCCTGGCTCGAATTCTTGAGCAAGAGACGGCTCATTAGAGGGTTGGCCATACTGACGGGTCATAACCCAGCTGCCCTCCACCCGGCTTTGATATTATGAGCCGTGATTGCCTCCCGACGGGCCGTCATAAGGCACTTCAACATCATCTGCTTGCCTAAGACCGTTGATTTAGACCAGCTGGTCATTTGGTTGAGGAGCTTGCGGTAGGTGTGCTTCAGCGGGGAGAAGACTGATAAATCCAATGGCTGGAGAACGTGGGAGGTATGAGCTGGTAAAAAGAGCAACTGGATATTGTTGCTGAAGCACTCCCACATGAATTCATTGCTTGTATGGCTGTTATGACCGTCCAGTATCAACAGCCGCCTCTGGGAAGGATCCTGCGGCTGGGTCCGAGGGATGAAGACCCGTTGAAGCCATTCCAACGCAACCGCCCTATTCACCTAGCCTTTGTCGGTTGCAGTGAATAGCCAATCCTTCAATTCATCCTTGGCGATAGGGAACCACTGTTGTTGAACGCTCTTGCCCCTCGAAATGACAGCTGGTGGGAGTGCTGCCCCTGTCGCAGAGACATACTCTAAGAAGGAGGTCTAGGCGCGCGAACCAGGGACCTTCCTTTGTATTGCGCGTGTACGAGCATTTCCAGCTACCAAGCCGTTGGTTCCCTGGCCTTCTATAAGGCCAAATTCGTCAAAGTTGTAGCGGTTGGCGGGCAAGATGTCCTTGATGGCTGGGATATTCAGGAGTGGAAAGCAGCTGCGGATAACCGGGTCAGTGGCGCTATGACCCGGGCTGAGTCGATCTTACGGCCTCTCTGGGTTAGGAGTACCGGGTTCCTGCGAAGAAACCGCGTCATCCAGCCCTTCCCGACAGTCGTACGGGTGGCTCCCTGTGCCTATAGAATTCGGCTGGCGAACTCTCTAATCTGGGCATAGGTTGGTGGAACACCGAGGGCAGCCTCGGTCAAGACCCATCGAGCAAGATGATCTTCCTATACCCGACTAAGGGTCTATTGCGGTTCGGCCGTAGTTAAATAGGTTTGTTGACCGTGAAGTCGGCTTTGGAGGGTAGTCTTTGAGATACCGAACTCACGGCTGATACTTCGTATCGAACGACTACCTTGGTAGCATTCCGCAATCGCATCTTGCAAATCCTGTTTAGTATAAGCCATCTGAAACTGACGGTAATATAGTTTTAAAAAATAAGTTCGTTTGGCTAAGAATTGACTAAGTTATGGTAACTTGAAGAGGTTGGGTTGAAAAAGCGGTATGGGTTTGCCAAGTGGTGTGAATGGGGGGTGGTCCGAATAGGGCGTGTTCGACTTATCCTTACAGTGTGTATGCCTCTACATTCCTCGCACTACCTCTAGCCACTCGATGTCGGCTACTTTGGGCCACTGAAGCAGGCGTACGGCCGCCAGATCGAGCACTTGATGCGTATGCATATCAACTGCGTGAGCAAGCTCGAGTTCCTCTGTGCCTTCCACAAGGCCTTCTTTGCCTCTATGACGGAGAAAAATATACGCGGTGGCTTTGCAGGTGCTGGCCTTGTGCCGTATGACCCAGAGAGGATGCTTTCTAAGCTGGATGTAAAGCTTCGTACACCAACACCTCTGAACTCCCGCGCCGGCACTCTACCACTTTGGGTCTTACAGATACCATACAACCCCCGGAAAGCCAACGCGCAGTCAACACTCATTAAGACTCGCATCGCCAACCATCAGAATAGCTCCTCAACTTCGATGTTGGCTGCTGTGGACCAGCTTACCAAGGGTACGATGGCTATGATGCACGAGGTGGCTCATCTTCGGTCAGAGGTTTCTTCGCTCCGTAAGGCCAACGAGGCGTTAAGTAAAGCGCCGGAGAGCCTAGAGAACACGCGTAAGCTTGGAGTATCACTTGTAGTGCAAGATGCAAAGAATCTATTGGGCCAGAATGGCGTGGGTGATGAGGGAGTGCAAGAAGCGCAGCCGGGTGGTAGTGGTGCAGGGGAGGGCCGTACGAAGGCTCAGCGCTGTGGTGCATGGGGCATGCTTGGCCATAATGCCCATACTTGCCAGGAGGCTGCGGAAGCATCTGATCAATTGTTTCTGATGTAACTGCAGTTGGTTCTTAGTGTCATTATGTTGCAATTAAGGATAGTTGTTATGGTCCGGAAGAGAGTTGTCTAACTTAAATATCATGCCGACTCGCTTATCATACACGTTATATATTTATTATCATCCTACACCGCTATGCCCTAGGGCTCGCTAGACCCTCTACTACTAATTTCAAAGGAAAACCATGCCTGCAAGGCTGGACTGAGAACCTCTGTCTCCTCTATACTAGTCTGAAAGTCCTGAATCCACCCACTATAGCGAAAAGAAAGGCACAGATAGCTAACTAGACTATCGAACTAGCCTAGTTGTAGCCATACAGCTAGTCTATACTCTAGGAGTCTCCCAGAGCATAGTAGCTACCTAATCACCTTCCTTGCAGCCTTCTCTCTTTGTTTCCCCACTCGTCGAGAACCCTATATAAGTCTCTCTGCGAGCGTATCTCTATAGCCGGCCAGGTCCTTGGCTTCGGTGGTTGGGGCACCACACAGCTAAGTGTTCTACTGTTCCCCTGCCCTGGCCGTGTTCGCAGTAGGGGGTAGGTATTCGAGAGACCCTGGCCCGGAAGAGGAAGCCTTTGAGGCCTATAGCCCCGGTCCGAGCCTGGGTTAGTAGGGAGCTCTCGGCCTTTGTAAGGCCCTCGTGCCTTTCTAGTGCCCTTTGTCAAGTTTTTGGCCGGTGGTCGGCCGGTTGTACGGTGGGTAGGGCCTGGTTCCGGGTCCTATACCGTATAGTCGATCGGTGGCCTCCTGGGCCTACCTAGCCTTCCAGGCCTTATCGAGAGAGCCTCCGTAGAGTATTTGCCTTGGGCTCTCCAGGCTGCAATAGCCTCTGTAGCTTCTTCAATTGCTAGAGGTTGCATTGACCCTCTGGCTCTTGATAGTCCGTGGAAGCGGTTGCAGATCTTGTTACAGGCCTCCTCGACTAGCAGGCTAGGAGGCCGGTATCTTGGAAGAGGCCTTGTTGCAGGCCCACTTGCAGGCCTTATTGTCGGCTGGGAAGACTGAGTAGTTAGGAGAGTAGGCTTGTGGAGCCTGTCTTCAAAGTCGGCTAGTCTCTTGTCCAAATAAAGGTCCAGTGGAGGAACCTACGTTTCAGCGTCAAAGTGTCGGGCTGGGGTGGCCTTATAGGCCCCGGCCACTATTCTTAGGCTCCTATCCTAGGGCTTCTGCAGGTCTTTTGCAATGCCCCGTGGCTGGCCTTCAATGGGATAGGCCGGTGAAGCTTGAAGCTCCGTAGGCTAGGGCACTGCGAATGCACCTAGTATAGACCTCCCTGGCCTTGGCCAGGGCTGGGCCCCAGATCTTAGCAGCTATTCTAGTGGTGCAAAGTCCTATGTTTTCAGCTTTCGTTCAACAGCTTCCCTGTGAGCTGTCCAATTTAGCTAGACTCTAAGGAACCGGCTAGAAGGTATAGGCTGTATAGCGTCGAAGCTTTGGCCCTAAGGTGGGCCAGGTTCACTAGGTTTGGCCATTGCCTTCGGCCTTTGTTTAGGTGGATCAGCTCGCTCTTTCATTGGTCAGAGACCATCCCTCTAGACTCGGCTCACTATAAACAGGTCTTCCAGGCCTCTTCTAAGATAAGTATATAATTCGAGCGTATAAAGAACGAGCTTATCTACTTTTGATATATGTAGCGCCTATTAGCGACAAATTTGATTGATCAGGATACGAGCGACTAGGTGTGACGAATCTCGAAGCCTCAACTTGTGAAAGGGAGTCCTGAAGCTTATAACTTGATGAGGAGGTGAGGTTCGGTGAAGCCAAAAGGTTGACGACAAGTGCACAAGCAAATGTCTCAACGGTAAATGTAGCTAACTGCTTATATTGCTTATTAGACGACTTCCGGCGCCCTCCAGAATGAGTGACTATATACTGTAGAGTTTTCATCATCGCCCATGATCGTAGTCTACCGAGAGCTCTCCTGGATCGCCTTAGGTAGCCAGCTACCCAAATCTACCCTTCATTGCCCGGCCGCTACGGCTACCGTGTGAGCCTCGTGCGGGTGCCTGCAGCTTCCTTGAGAGAATGATTGGCTCCGGTGTTGTGTCTCGTGCCCGACCGGGCCTGTATATAGTTGGTTTGTGACGCTAGAGCTAGCCCTTACTAAGTTGGCTAGATTCCTTAGGGTCTAACTTTTAACTATAGGCTATTCTGAAAAGCTTATAAGAAAAAGATAGGTATAGAGAGAGCAACTGAAAGGCTTATACTTGCTAGACTCATTATAGATGTATATAGAATATAACGTGATTCACCATTGACTCGGACACCCCATTGAGTCGGACACATTTTCCAGACTATGCCACTACAAACTGCCAAAAGTTCACCAGACTGATGCAATCAATTGAAACTACTCAGAATCGCTTGAGCTATCTATTTCTCCAGCCTCCGAGCATGTCCTTGCATTATGGCCAGTCTTGCGGCAGATGCCACAGAGCCGTAAATCCGTCCGACGCCTCTTTGATGGTCCTTCAATTTCCTCCTCAACGCGCTCTTCCTCGTCCACCATACCTTTCTCTGCCATTTTTTCCCTAGCTTGGCTTCCATTGATAGCCCCGCCATCTTGGAGACGCGTCCGTTTGGCTCTGTGGCGCTTTGAGAGTGCTTCGTTGGCCTCCTGAAGTGTCCGTACCTCGGCCTCCAAAAGGGTGACCCGATGAGAAACTGCTTGCATTCCCTTCGAAAGCTGGTCAACAGCAGCTAAAATCGGAGTCGGAGAGCTTCCCTGGTGTCTCGCAATCTGATCTTTGATAAGGGCAGACTGCGAAAGGGCTTCGTTG
>NW_026944224.1:497293-593751 GCF_033297405.1 Parathielavia appendiculata
GGAAGACAGAGTGTTATGATGTTGTTCTCCTTGCAATAGTCGTCAAATTCTGCGCTGATGTGACTCTCGTGGGCGTCCAGTACTATCATCCGGTATGCACCTTTCCGACGGTGTTTCGTGTGCTCATCAAAATGCTGTAGCCATTCCAGAGCAATCTTGTTATCTGTCCATCCGTTGGTTGTTGTTGCGACGGCCCAGTCGTCGGGTATCTGGTGCTCAGAGTACCAGCTGGTGTCACGGGCCTTGGTCAGGGCGGACTTGGTACCGTGACAGCTGGCGAGGTGAAAACGGCCCTTCACCACCAAGAAAGGCGGTACTATATAGCCGTCGCCAGCGATACTGCAAATCGCTGTCGCCCATTCTCGATTCCCCGGCTGAATGGCTTTTGGTTTGCCGACTCGATCGGAGCGCGTAACCACCATCCCAGGCCGTATCATGCCCATCATGAAGCCGGTCTCGTCCAAGTTGTAGAAGTCGCAATCGAGGATACCATATTTCGCTCGCATATTGGCGACCAGTCGGAACCATGGTTCGATAATTGCAGGGTCTTCGCAGAGGCCTCTCTGATAGTCATAGACGCAATTAAACGCGTCTTTAGCTCTGGACGTCGTACAATGAAGCGGTTTGGCCAGTTCTTTCCAACGTGTCGCGCACCGCGTTTCCGAAGCAGGAGATTGGCGATATCACCCACGTCGACAATCCGGGGCGAAAACCCTCGCGAATCTTGGTCGAGTATGTATTGAACAATTGCCTCCTCTTCGATCTTCGTCAAATTCGAACGGCCGTGATAGCTGTCGGACTTCGCGATCTTTCCCTTCATTCTATCTGCAATTGTCGACTTGGGGACATTGTATATCTCTGCGGCGCGTCGGATACTCAAGCGCGGTGTTGATCGAATCGCATTGATCGCGAGAAGAACTCGGTTTTCTGGGAAGCTGTCGGACATTGTTGTGGTAGAGAAAACGCGTGTTGACGTTGGGTGGTTATGGTGGGGGAAAATGTGTCCGAGTCAATGGGGTGTCCGAGTCAATGGTGGATCACGTTATATCTTATAATAAGCAAGCCTGAAAGATCCATACAAAGATAGTTAGATGCGTCCTATTATACTGAGCAATAGCCTAGTATATACCTGCTCTGCCTAGAGTAGTAGTACGAGCGATTATTATAGCTTCTAAGCAATATAAGCGCGCTACCTAAGGGCTATAACAACTGCCTTTAAGGTGACCCTAATGCGCGATATAGAGAGCGAAGCCTAAGTTCCCTCTATTAACCTATACCTTGATAAATAGGTGATAAAAGCCGAGTAGCAGGTATAAAGGATAGGAATAGTAGAGCTCCAATATAATATAAGTGCTACTATAGCTTTCGGGCTTTAACAACGCAGGACTTAGAGACTTCTACACTCCTACTGGCAATATCTAGACTTAAAAGTAAGACTAGGCTAAGCAATAGCTGTGGGCATATACAATAGATAGTAGACGATAGCGGATAAGTGAAAATGGGAAATTCGCCGAGCAAAGCAACTAGAGCGTATTTCTATACTACGCCTATGCTGGTATAGAGAAGCAGCCGATCTCTATGTGCTTGAACCTATAGCATGACTACTATGAACTTATAAAGCGCTAATAAAGGTAAAGGGCTCGCTACTGATATAGCCTTGTATAGAAGTAATCGGCCTAACGATTTCCTCTTCGAAAGGCGAGTCCCTAGCGTACCCATGCCGCTCTACGGCTAAAGGAGAGCCCTAGAGACAGTGGCCCATCTAGTGCTTAGGTGCTAAGACCAAGACTTAAAAGACGGGTGCCTCCAGCTTAGAGATAGGAACGATCTAACATGGGCACTCGGAAACCACTCTAGCGCAGCGCAGATGGGTTATATAGCTCATGGGCCTTGGGAGACTAGCTGAGTATAGGCTCTCAATAGAGCGGGAGCGTACGGGAGCAGAGGAAGACTCTAAGGAAAGCGAAGGGACTAGGAGCCCGGAGGAAACTGAGAAGGAGAAAAAGAGGGAAGTGCACTAGGCTCTGGTGCTATACTGGAGCCGTAAGCGAAGAGCGCGAGCGATGCAGTTAAGTGACGGATACGGCCGGATGGGCGCCTATACCTTCGTCGTTACTAAGCCGGAAAGGTGAGTTTCGGACTGCTAGATAGGAGGGATTATAAGGAGCGCCCGAGCGGCAATTAAGCCGCGCAGAAGTGGCACGAGAGCGAATGTCTTGCATGTAAAACAGCGCGGAGAGACCACATGCCCTAACTGGGCGGGGCGATTGCCCTTGCAGTATGATCAATATATAAATATATTATAACGTGTTTTATCAGCGAGTGCACCACTGGTAAGGGCTGCACAGAGACTTAGTCTAAGTACTAACAGCTTATTCCCCGCTTATTCCGGTCGTTAGTGCTGCACCCAAATATATATGCAGCCCTTACCAGTGGTGCACTCGCTGATATGGTGCATTCGCTGATAAAACACGTTAACGTTATCTCTTCTTTTCCTTTTATCTTTCTCGTTTCTGTACTTCTTCTCGTTATCCTTATCTTTCGCTTCTTGCTCTTCTTAATTTTTAGCTTTCTATACGGATCTGTACTCTGATATCTTTTCTCTTTCTTCATTGTTTACTCATGTCCTTGCTTTCTTATTCTAATTTGCTATAGGGTATATCTGTCACGAGATTTCCCGTTCCTGTTCTCATGGTTATGTCATTTGCCTGCGGTCATGCATACGTCATGAGTCTGATGCATACCTCTGTGGTCACGCCTACGCATAGACCTCTGCTCCAGTCCTTATGGTCTGGTTGCACGCCCATCCTTTTATCTAGCTCTTGCTCTCGCAAAATTCCCTCGTATCTGCCGAGCCGTCTGCTGGATGGCAACGGAAAAGTGGCACCGATAGCTTCAGCCCGAAGCCATAAGCCAATAGTCCAACGCGCCGTCTTCGTTCTTCGTGCGTTCCTGGCGAGTCCAAAGTCCCATTCTCCCATCAGGATCACCATTCCCGAATCTCGCCACTGTACAGTATAAGCTTCCCGTCCACTGTCCCCTTGATGGCCGCTGTGAGGACCTTGAACATACCGTCGGCAGAGTCATCGAGCTCGACAGGCGCCTCCTCGCCCATACCCCAGGCTTGCGCCGCCCTGTTTCCCATGTCGGTCTGAACGCAACCGGGGTCCAGTATGAAGGAAATGAGCCATTCGTCCTCGGCGTTGATCCGGACCCCGTACCAGTTGAGCATGGCCTTTGATGGCCCGTACGAGGCGCTGGGCACCGGGGGTTGTTGCCTGCCAATCGGGCGGGTTAGTCACGGGCTTGGATGTAGACTGTTGCAGCAAGGGGCGCGTTGCCTGGTACAGCGAGACGACACCCAGGACGTTGACCTCGACATGCTCTCGGATGTCGGCCAAGTGGACGTCGTTGACCAATGGCCACTGCTTCGAGATGCCGGCGTTGGCAACGACGATGTCCAGGTGGTCGATGCCGTTTTCCGTCTGAAGTTGGGCGACGGCGTCCACAGCACTCTGCTCCTTGCCGGCGTTGTATTGGACCGTCATCAATGTGGTACCGGGGCCTTGGCCGAGGTCGCAAGCGCCCGGGCGGTCGGATGACCCGGGTCACGCACAGCGGCTATGACGCTCTTGGGGGTGCGCGCCAGGGGCTGTTGTTCAGCCTCTCTTGACTTCTCTACAGACACGGCGCATCGGTCTGGCCAAGGGGCATACTTACGTGGTTGGGCAGTGCTAGGAACCGCTTGACGAGCGCGTGTCCAAGGCCACGGTTTCCGCCGGTGATCAAGACGATGGTCGGGCCCATTTCTCGTGTGGTGAATGATATGGAGAGAAGTGTGGGATTGGGGAGGGCAAAGCAACTAGGTCAGACCATAGGGGATCACATCATGGCATATTGTGACTATTAGTACGGATACTTTGGTTCTCCAGGTCAACGTTTTTCTAGCTAGGCATTGTAACTGTATTCGGTGAGTGGATATACAGGTCCGTCGCCTATGGTGAGCAGTTTAACATTGAGAGCACCCAGCCCCAACAAACATTGTTGATCCCACGCCGCAAATATTTGATGGGAGCCTGCATGGCCATGTTTGTTGGGCCCGTCGCAAGGACCCGCATCGGGGCTCATTCGCAACCCTCGATTCAACACGATCAAAATGAGCTCAACCACCGTCATCCGCGGTCCCAAACTTTTGGTCGCCTGTTGGCCTGCAGTGAGCGTGAAGTTTGGAGAGCATGATTATAGGCAGGGCGGGCAACCACATCCACCCGAGCACCAATGGTCGAACTGCCATCTTGGCGCCCAGAACAACCATACACTGCATCGCTCGAAGTCAAGATTCGGAGCAGGTACATGCTTGAGGATTTGTGAATGTAAATCTTAACCCAGTCCTATAGCTCCCTATCTCTATCCTCATGCCCGCAAGAACGTCTTGTACACTGCAGACTCCGTGCAATCCTCCCATGGGTATCCGATCTCCTTCAAAAACCGCTGCAGTTCGCTGACCTCCTCATCCGGGCACAGAATGCCGGTCAGCACCTGGCCGATGTCTCCTCCGTAGTTCCTATACTGGAACAGACTGATGTTGTACTTCGGACGCAGTGTCCTTAGGAAACGCTCCAGCGCGCCAGGTCGTTCGGGAAAGCGGAACATGTAGAGCCGTTCGTTCGGCACGCAAGATCGCCCGCCCACCATGTAACGAAGATGGCTCTTCGCAAGCTCGTCACCGGATAAGTCGGTGACTTCCATGGTCCCTGGTGCGCTGATGCGGCCGATGATAGTTTGAAGTTCCTGCGCCCGCTGACTCGCAGGGCCGGTGAGAGAGATGCCAACCAACACGTTGGCCTCGGAGTCGCTGGCGTACCGGTAGCTGAACTCGGTCACGGGATGGGGCATGACGGCGTTGATCAGCTCGGCAAACGCACCGGGCCTCTCCGGGATTTTGACCGACAGCAGTGCCTCTCTCCCTTCGCCGTACGTAGCACGGGCAGCGACAAAGCCCAGCCGATCAAAGTTCATATTGGCGCCGGACGTGATGGCCACGACCGATCTCGTCGGATCACTGGACGGGTTGGCGGCAACCCATTTCTTGAGGCCGGCGATGGCCAACGCGCCGGCGGGTTCGATGACGGAGCGAGTGTCCTCAAACATGTCCTTGATGGCGGCGCATGCTTCATCGGTCGTGACCCGGATCATGTCGTCCACCACCTCCTGGCAGATGCGGAATGTCTCTTCGCCTACCGTCTTGACGGCTGCGCCGTCGGCAAACAAGCCGACGTCCTTCAGGAGCACACGCTCGCCCTTGGCGAGGGACTGCGTCATGGCGTCTGCGTCGTACGTCTCGACTCCGATGATCTTGACGTGTGGTGCAATGCGCTTCACGTAGACGCCAACACCAGCGATGAGGCCGCCTCCGCCGACGCAGCAGAAGATAGCCTGGAGCTTCTGGAGGTTCGTCTGGGATAGGATCTCCATGCCGATGGTGCCCTGGCCGGCAATGACATAGGGATCGTCGAAGGGGGGGATGTTGATCAAGCCGTCCTGCTTCTCCCTCCGGGCGCACTCCTCCTTGGCTTCGTCGAAGTCGGCGCCGTGGAGCACGACATGGCCCCCCATGCGAGAGACATTGAGGTGCTTAATACTGGGGGTGCCCTTGGGCATCACGATAGTGGCGGGGATTTTGAGCTTGCGGGCCGAATAGGCGACTCCCTGGGCATGGTTGCCAGCGCTGCAGCAGACGACGCCTCGCCAAGACTCGGCGGGATCCAGATGTGCCATCTTGTTGTAGGCACCTCGCAGCTTGAAGCTGAAGACGGGCTGCTCATCCTCGCGCTTGAGCAATACTTTACATTCGAGGCGATTGCTTAGGTTGACGGCGTGAACAAGCGGGATCTCGTTGCACACCTCTCTGACCCGGGGGTAGGATGTAATGATGAGGCGGAGGTACTGTACCAGTGTTAGTTGCAGGTGAATGGATAGATGAGGATATACGGAATGTATGGTCACTTGCATCCGGATTTCCATTTGGTAGTAGGAACTCATCGGGGACGATCTTCTTCAAGTGTGTCTTCCTGTCTTCGGCCGGTGGAGTGGGCTTTGCGCTGTACTCGGTGAGCGCGAAGCTGCTCAGGGATGGCGTCCTGGCCAGCGGTCCGTCGCTCAGTGAAGGGGGGGTTGTTTGTGTCGGCATCTCCTCAGTGCCGTTATTACCATTGGTAATGTTATCATTAGCGACAGGGACTTCTTCCATGCCATTTGCCAGGTAGTTGCCCTCGGTCTCCAAGGAAGCCATAGTCACAACGATACTCTGAAGTATTCAATACTTCATGAAAGTCGGTGTGTCATAAAAGAGCAACAGCAGCTCCGTTGTCGGCCATTTGGTAGCGTTTCGATGTTGAGAAATTTGGTGGGTCTCCGCATGACGCTAAGTAGCTTGGCGGATGTGGAGGACGGGAAGACCCCGTGGACCCACAGCTCCATCTCCAGTTGACTGGAAATCCGTTTTTGGTGCTGTCATGCAAGCTTTCATTCAACTTCACCCCATTATAGTAGGCCGCCTCATACCGTCGCCAGACCGAACCCCCTTCACCGCGTACAAGGCGCACCTCCAGACAGACCGCCCAATATGTCCGACCGACCGCTGTCCAGCCGGCCACTGCCATCGTCCTTCGACAACAATGAGTAAGCCAAACTCAGGACCAATCACCCTTCCAAATCCCTCTCCTCGATCACCACACAACTACTTACCTAGCCGTCCACCTAACAGCGATTTCTACAACGAATCCGGGTTTCAAAAAGTTCTCCGCCGCCTCAAAGAAGAACCCCTGATCCCCATCGGCTGCGCCCTCACCGTGACGGCCTTCGTTAACGCCTACCGGGCGATGCGCCGCGGCGACCACCACAAGGTCCAGCGCATGTTCCGGGCCCGCGTGGCAGCACAGGGCTTTACCGTGCTGGCCATGGTAGCCGGCGGCATGTACTACGCCGAGGACCGCAACAAGCAAAAGGAGCTCTGGAAACTCAAGCAACAGCAGGAGGCCGAGGAGAAGCGGCAGAAGTGGATCCGGGAGCTCGAGGCGCGCGACGAGGAGGACAGGGCCGTGAGGGAGATGATGGAGAAGAGGCGGAAGAAGGCTGCTGAGCGCAGCAGCAGCAGCACAGGGATTGCTACTACCGAGAGTGGTACAGAGGGCGGTGGTGGTGTGGCGGCGCAAGCGAAAGCCGCCCTAAAGGAGGTAAATGCCGCAGCAGCCAGCGGGGAGACGGCAGAGGGAGGAGGACACGCAGCAGAGCCCGCTGAACAAGCGGCAGGCAGCCAAGTGAGGTCCGGCAGTGGTGTGCTGGGCTCGCTCGGAGGATGGTTTAGCGGGTCGAGTAACGCGCCGGCAGACTCGGCTCAGGACTTGAAGGATCAGGAACTTGAATCAGGAAGCTCCCAGAAGTGAATGTGTTTTGGGCAGGATATGCTCCGATGTGTAAGTGTACAATACAGCGACTGGATTGCGGGAAAATGTGATATGTATAGGGAAGAGGAATGGTCTGGCGTTTGGAAGGGGATTGGACAAAACTGTCACTGATATACCGCTGGCAAGTTTGTGTGGTCCAGTTAACCCAGACTCTCCCAGGATTTGCCTTGTATGCCTATCTATGAAGTAGGCCGAATCGTTCTCGCTCTCAATACACCCATGGGTCGACCGCTGTGGCTATCGGTGCCTGTCGAATCTGCTAATCATAACCCCTCCTACCGCTGTCTATCCCATACTACCGCCACTCCTGTTTGCCCCAACCAGCCCAGCCATCTCCAGCAAAGAGCGGTCGGCGTCAATGTCGCCCGTGCCGAGGTTGATCCTCCTCCTCGCCTCGGCCTCCATCGCCTCCCAGGCCCAGCGTTCAGCCTGGTGGCGTGCCTCGTCGTCTCCGCCACACCCCCATACCTCGAGACTTGAAACCTCGAAACGATCCTGGAAGTCATACTTCCTAGCCACACTCGTTTGGAATGCGCCGCCCTGCGACGTGTAGTCGTGCGTGAAGCACCCGAACTCGAAACTACTCTCCAGAACAAGCGAGACTGGGCCGAGTGCTATTGTGTTTGACCGGCGAGACGCTTGAGTAGCCTGTGGAGGCGGGCAGCCGAATGTTATGCCCCCAATCGGCGCCGAGGCGGATGGTTTGGAGAATGATGCATAGTCCTTGTTGACCGTGGATGCGTGGAAGACATCGTGGATGGGCTGGAGCTGGAACAAGAGCGTATCCTCTGTCCCAAAGCACTCTCTGTGGGCATGTTTCCAGGGTTGGCTCAGGTAGACACCGAAGGTCACACTATCGTCATCGGTCCTCATGCCGTTCTCGGGATAAAATCGCCTGGTGGGCAGGGTTGCGAGGAATGCAGAAGCAGGCCCAGAGTGTGCGTCAGCCGCCTCGCCTGGGAGTCGAGTTCCGCTCACAAGGAGGAGGGTCGGTGCCCTCCAGTTGAAGACCTTGGACTCAAAACTCCCCATGCTGAAACCGTCCTCGTCGCCCGAGTACAGGAGACGGAGTCTGCGGAAAAGTGAAGAGGCTGGTATGAAGAAGGATAACTGGGACAGGATGTTGAGGTTCATTATGGACCCTGTATCCTGCAGTAGCGGCTGTACCAGTCCAGAGGGCAAGCTCCCCGGCTGAGGTTGATCGCCTATACGCCGATCCAAGGCCAGATTCTTTGAGAACAAGAAATGCTCGAATAGGGCAGTGAGACCGTCGAACATGAAGGGCATCGATGTGGGTATAACCGTGTTGAAGCGGGAGAACCCGATCCCGGGCGTCTTCTCGACGTTTAGGAAGGCCGCGAGGATCCAGTCTGCCGTCGCCCTCAAATTGTCCAACTCGCCGCCAGATAGTCGATTCGAATACGAGGCTAGGTTCTCTTGCGCATCTAGCGGCGCAATCAAGAGGAGAAGCATGATGAGTTTTCGCCAGTTATCCGCCGGGATCATAGCGCCGTGGGTGGCGGGCGGCTTTTCCTGCTTTGAGGCGGGGATGTAGTCCAAGGAGTCGAGAGCAGCGAGGACCAAGTCATCGTCTTCGTCAAGTTCGCTTTTTGCGTCTTCGTCATCACCTGGCTTGTCAATAGGAAATCCCTTCGTCTGAGGTGCGTTGCCATCCTGACCAAGCCCTTTCCCATCGACCTGGTCCTTCGGGCCACCCTTGTCGCCCTCTCTCTCCGAGAGACACCGATCGTAGACAGCCAAGCTTTTGAAGAGCAGTTTCCTGCGGTCCATGGTGCCCCTGGCAAGAACCCGCCGGTATCTCTCGGTCAGAATGGTGACGACCATGACCATTTGCTCCAGCCCCAGGACAGCAGGGGCATCCTCGAGGAACGGGAAGGCGCCAATACACGACATCATCTGAAAAATAACGGGGGATACGCCAAGAACGTCTGGAATCTCGAGAAATTGTGCGATTGTATCTTCTTTCAAGTAGCGGAGCCCTTGCGCATTGTCGGCCAGGCTCTTGAATACGTCCTTGAACGAGTAGAGCTCGAGGGATGTGAAGCATTTCTGAGCAAACTTGTCGGCCTAGGGACGTCATGAAAAATGAGCATCCGAGGACTCTAAGCCCGCTTATTGAGGACTGCAGGCCGGGAACTCACCAATGTTTTGGCCAGCTGCTCATGGGAGAGAGAAGCATTTCTCCCGTCTGACTGCGCTTGCCCCATGACGTACGTATTTCAGGACCGTCCTCGTAGGCATTGAGCGAACGGCAAGGGTGGTTTTGCTTGTATTAACGAAGGGGTGACCGGGGTTCTCAAGTCATTGTTAAGACCCTGAGATTTAGCTTCGAGCCAGGGGAGTATACTGGATGTTGCAGTGGCCTTCTTTTGCGGTTGAACTTGAAACAGATACATGGTGATATAAGACGGTTGCTCCAATTGTGGAAGGTGGCCCCGCCGTGTAATAGTTAACCCTTGTGTAAGTACTGTACAGTATAGTACCATAACGCAAGGTAAGTAAGGTATGGAAGGTATTTCATTCTTGCCCAAGACTGAACATGGGCATTGCACGCTACGCGGTCATGGTATCTCAATATCGCTATCTTCTAAAGGTGCCTCCATCGCCAACAACGCTGGGCGGCATGCGCTTTGCAACCATCAAGTGCGACTGAACCTCAATCGACACTGAGGAAACCAGTGTTCAGGCATCTCTACATATCTGTATACATTGTAGAGTGTTGCGAGAACCAGGTCGATACGTACGATCAAACTTGGATGCCGTTTGGGACAAAAGCCCTCATCTTGAGCATCCAACTGACCCGGGCGAGTAGCACCTACAGGTGTGACTGACCAGCAAGGTTGGAAACCTTAAAGCCATCCGGACGCTTCTCGTTGTTCTATCCACGCCCATCCCAAGACCGATGAGAGATCATCTGCCTGGTGGCTCTCTGATTCCTTTGATCTTGGCACGACATGGTCGAGTCCACCTTCCAGGACTGTCTTGCTCGAGAACTGCAATTTATATCCGTATTAGGTACTGTATCATCACGGTGTGCCTGCTTGACATTCAGGCGAACGTGCTGGATCGGCGAAACCCAATTCAGAGAACCCCCACAGGTTTGTTTTGTTTTGCGCCGACTCCCCCTTCACAACCATCAACACGCTAACTGGTGCCACAGGCCCTTGCTCACAGCTGGCCCGGAACCCACATTTCAGCCCACCCGGCTGCATTCAGCTACCGACGAACGAGACATTACTTGTCGATCGTTTGCTGATGTTGATCAAGCTGAACCTTGTTCGACAAATTTCCGCATCAACCTACCTGGCCGAACTCCGATCGGCCCTGGAAAAGTTTCTCGCGAGGCGAGAATTGAATACCCCCCCTGCCCCAAGGGCTACGTCCAGGCCACAAACCGGCGGCACGACTAGACAAGTTGGCCGAGGTATCGCGATGCGTCGCCTCGCCGTTTACCCTGCTGGCGAGCTGGGCCCTAACATTCTCTGGGACCACGGCCGCAGTCCGCAACCCCAACGCTTTCCAAGCGGAGGACATCATCGGCCGCGATGTTGTGATTCTTGGGGGCGGCGCAACAGGGACTTATGCGGCGGTGCAGCTTCGTCGCCAGGGCCACACTGTTGCCCTAGTCGAACAGAACAGCCGCCTGGAAGGTCGCGCCCCAACCGTCTACCTACCCAAAGTCGGATACATCACCTATGGCGTCGAAGGATACTTCAACAACGGGATGACCAAGGAGTTCTTCGCGCTGCTCGACGTCGACTACGAGTCACTTCTTCCCGGCTCTTGGGCCTCGAAGCACATCGACTCCCGTTCGGGCAAGCGCATATGGCCAGGCAGCGACATCCTCACAACCGCCGTCGCCGCCGTGCGGTACCGCACTGCCATCGGAGAGTTCGACTACCTCGCTACGGGCGCGTACTGCCTTCCAGGACGAGGTCCCCGAAGTGCTCCTCCGCCCGTTCCGCGAATTTGTCGTGAAGCACAACCTCCAAGGCGCTATCGACTGATCTTCACCTTCGCCCAGAACGTCGGGAACATTCTTGACACGCCCCTCCTCTGTGTGATCATGGACTTTAGCATTTCGCAGATCGACGCTCCACTGGAGGGTAGCTACATCAGGCCCAAGAACGGCACCAATGTGCTTTCGACGAGGCCGCAGCTTACATCGACGAGGCCAATACCATCTTGTACAACTCCACAGCCGCGCAGATAACCCGCGACCCGAGCGACGTCCAAGCTATGGTGCGAACACCAAACCGGCTCCCATAAACTCGTCCGTGCCAAGAAGCTCCTCGTGGCGTACCACCCCACCCTCCCCAAGCTCACGGGCTTTGACCTCGGGGTCGAAGAAACTGCCCTGTTCTCCAAATGGACGTACAAGAGCTACTACGCCGCCGCACTCAGAGTCCCCTCCCTGCCCGACGGGTTCAACCTCCTCAACACATACCCCGAGAATCAGCCGGGCGGCACCCCAACGACCCCTTTTCAATGGGCGCTCGAGTACTCCGGCGTGCCGGGGTAATACATGAGCAAGATGGTCGGCGAGGCTAACTTCACTGAGGCGGAAGCGCGGCAGATGGTGCTTGACACATCAAGCGCATGGGCTTCGCGGGCACCTTTGCGATCGAGGATGGACAGGAGCCGAGCTCGTCACGTTTGTGTCGCATTCGCCCGAGACGCTGATGGTTCACGTGGATGAGATGCGAGAGGGATTCTACAATAAGCCTTATGGCTTGCAGGGTTATACAATACGTACTATACGCAGTATACTTTCTGTACAGACTACTCGACCGTGTTGTGGAATTATACGGTAAGTATCATAAATATGATGGGGCTGTAGATGCGATATGTCGGCTTACATTGATAGAGATAACGAGTAAGATCTTACACATAGAGTTATAGATGAGTTAGATATACGGAGTAGTGCTAATTCCTGAAGAGGCTGGAGAGTGTGTTCTTGGCTAATGTACGGATTACTTGTTACAATACGTGAGTACTTTACACACTGTACCATGTATCGACTTAGAGCTCCACGATGCCGAGACCGCTGTTACGTCATTCTTGCCGTCTGGGAATGTTGCTATGGTGGGGTAATTGGGTCACCTGTTGCCCTCCTCAACGACGGTGCCTTGCATGAGAGCTCGGATGCATCGTCGCCCAACACGCTTCCCGCCTTTGGGCGATTCTGCCCAAGTACAAAGCAGCTCCGATTCCTACCCCGCTTGTTCGGTCTTGCTCTCCAGCCTTCACTGGCATCAACCCCTTGCCCACCAGCTCCCTGACCAGCGCCAACACATACAGACAAACAAGCAAGGCGGCCAATTTCATAGAAACGTTCGACCCGCACCATGGCCGACAAGCTAGAAGATACCCCGACCGTCATTGACGAGACCACCATCTCGCCCAGCCGGCCGGATCAAGCGAGGAAGGACTCGCTGGAGCATCACTTGAGCCACCGGCCAGAGCGCCAGGAGCTTGTAGAGAGTGCGTACATCGTTGCTGCGGTTAACCTCAAAACTGTCCCGCGGTGCTAAAAAACGGCCCTCCTACCTTCTCAGGGAATATCCTCCCTGCGTCCACAGCCGCCCCGGGCATTCAAGCACAGCAAAAAGAGGTGAGTAATTCGCACTCGGGGGGAAGGGCCGCTGCTTTGTTTGAGAACTGCCCCGAATTGCATGGGTGGATGGGAACAATCAGCTGATTCGGTTCGACTCGATAACGCGCTGCAGCTCGAGAAGCACATGCGGGCCGACTCGCTGAACGAGAAGATTTCCCATCGACCTTCTCCGGAGACGTTGATCAAGGAGGGTGTGCTTCATGAGGACCCGCGCTCGCCCGAGGATAAATACGCCGAGGCCATTGAGGAGGAATACGCCAAGCGGGAAGGTGGTGCTTGAGGGGGCGACTCTTGTAGACCGACTATGATCTTTTCCTCCATCGGCCTTCTCAGAGGGAGCAACTTGTCTTTTTTGTTTGATTTCGAGTTTACTTGGCTGAGATCTGTCTTATTTTGACATGCTAGTCCATGAACGGGGAGGCTGCGCTGAGCTTGTCATGATGCACAGTCTGATGAAGCAAACCATACATCGTAGTGGACAGACATGGCGAATATGGCCTTTGGAGTGATGCCTCGTTCCAATTTGGAAGTTTCACCTCTGTATCGGTCTGAACCATTAGAAAAGGGGGATCTATTTGACCAAGGACTGCTGTAGTCAGATACATGCCGGTTCAAGCGTCGTACCTTGCTCACTTTTTGGTGTCTAGGGTCAGGTATGAGATCTGGCGCCAGCCTCCCACCAAGTCCTCCAATCATCTGGAGCGGTGACTTGTTCCTGTACTGTAGACCGTCATGCATGAACTATTGCAACTGCAACAGTGGGGCTCAACCACCTCCCCCTCTCAGAGCCGATCCGGTGCAACATCTCGGACGACATTGTAGGGAAGAGTGATGCGAGGCATGGTTGACCAACTAACTTCCTGCAATGGACTGTGTGTACCGGTACTCAGCTAGAAGCCTCCTTGGTACTGTCTATCTTTAGCTATCCATCCATCCCGCAACCTTGAGAACGTTAAATACCAGAAGATCCGTCGACGCTCAAGCCAAGTGTAGTTACCGACCGTTTCATCCATTGCTGGATGGGCGTTCCTGCCGTTCAGGAATGTGCCAGTGGCCCAAATCTACCGTACCAGTAAATGCCCAAACAAACAACCAAACTCCGACCCAACACCATTTGGTAACACAATACAACCGAAGGCGACACATCGAACCACTAATTTCCGAAGTGTAGAACCACCGAGGTCTCAGCTTCTACTTGCTGCGGGAGCCCCCAGAGTACTGGTAATAGTCGGACGACCTGGGTTCGTCCTTGTCAGCGTGAGAGCGGTTGTGGAGGACGATGACGGTGCTTGATCCGCCGCGGGAGCTCGGGACTTCTTTGATGTCCGTATAGAAGCCGGCTAACAAGCTTGTGAGTTCACTACCTAAGGCAGCGGGCGACGTGATTTTGTTTGGGGGGAGGGGGTGGGGTTGGGGAGGTAACACACCTGCGGATCCGGAGCGGTACCGCGCTTCGATGGTGAACTGGGAAGTGCTGGTTGAAGAGTCCATTGAGATGGTGCTTGGTGCGTAGGACGAAGACGAATATGTGGATGCTGCTCTGGGAGCTGAGTAGGTCGAGTGATGGCTGCTGTTGCTAGCTTGAACGACAATGACACTGGATCCGTAACGCGAGGACATTGCGTGTTCGGGCGAGAGATTGGTTTCAGTAACGGGGTGCTATGGGAGCAATTCTCGGTCGACTGGATAGAGAGCAGAAAGACGAGAGCGAAGTGACGCTACCATGGCTGGGGACAGAGGGGAACTCAGATCTTATACCTATGTACCAAGCCCATGGCGGCCACTCTTTGTCGCAGCGGCATGACAACTCGGGGTGCCTCAGAAATGTGAGGCAAGCATCAGACAAGGCAAGCCCGGTGTATTCCCAAGGCAGATCCCAAGGCCCGCTGGTGCCTTGTACTTCGTCGTTCGTCAGGCGTGAAAATGGACGAAAATGGAGCGGTTGAGATGACTCAAACTGCCAAGTGCATAGTTCTCCTCACAACGTCTCAAAGTCCCAGGCACAAGCGTGGGGAGCCTTCAACGGTGCACGATTGGGGCTGCTGTGGGCAATCCAATCAACCTCAACCCCCCACGACAAGCAGTGTTTACGCCCCGGCCATTGTCGGGCAGAGAAAAGAGTGCCATGGGTACAAGAACCGTTCAGTGGCGACGCGTGACTGGCAGGTTGTTCTGGGTGAGGCGCGAGCTCAGCCTCACTATGCTCTCTACCTGGGCGGCGCCTTGTGGGCTACCTCTCATAGAAACGGTCAACGTGAGGCTTCCAGTTGGGGCTTGAGACTTGAGGCACACCGCAGGGCTCTCGGAAACCGTTGAACAGCGATGATTGCGCCTTGTCCAGCAGCACAGTTGCCTGCCTGCTGCCTTGAACTTCAGACGGCCGGGCTTGAAGCTGGGCAGTTTCTGTGTCGTTGTGTGGCTGGGGCAAGTGAGTCATGCCTGATAGGGTGGCTGCAGCAGCGTCAGCCTGAGAACGGCTATGATGATCACCAAAAGTCAAAACGAGCCAGAGTGCTTCTGATCAAACTTACAAACTGCCAACCTGAGCTGCATGGGCGATGGTCTCTCACTTTTCCTTTCTGCCAATGGCAGGGCCAAATCAATTCACAGCATGGTTGCACAAGCGATTTGCGCTTGGCGGTGCTGCATTGCCCAATGCCTATTTCCTGTGCGGGCAACACCAGCGGCGGATGTCAGAGTCGTGGCCATTTCTCGGGCAAATTGGCCGCATCTCTCGCTGTCTCTCTTTGGGATCCCGCTGACCAGGCGAGGAGTGGTGTACGAACCCAAATACCAGGCCAGTGGGAAATGCGGTGTGTCTTGCATCAGACACCCATTGGGTTCCACGCCGCTCTTGGCGCGTACCTGCTTCTCCAGCAATGCGCTAACCTGTCCTGGCTAGCCGCAAGCTGGTGGGGTTCCCATTTCGTCAGTAGTACGCGGGCACCTCCTTGGCCAGGTCTTGATGATCTGGCAGCATCTCAAACCGCCGCCCACCTCCAGCGAACACACACGCGTTTGTTGGTGAGACCACCGCCATTGCCCTGCACCTTCGACCGCCCCAAAAATCTGAACGATTCCGCGCCCGGCTTTGGACTCCTCCGAAAACTTGTGCAATCCATCCTCAAGTGTCGGCCCCTCGCCCAGAAATGCAGCGCATTCTCCTCCCGCTTTCGCTGCTCGCCTCGGCAGCTGTCGGTGTCGCGGCCTCGGACGATCTCAAGATTGACGTAACACTTCCCGTGGAATGCGACCGGAGGACGCAGAGAGGAGACACCATCAACGTCCATTACAAGGGCACCCTGCAGACCAATGGCGAGAAATTCGATGCCAGTGAGCCCTGGCCTTGAATTGCCCCATTCCGTACCTGGCTCTCGAATTGAAGCTGACCTACGTGCTCTGCGCCAGGCTATGACCGTGGGTCACCTTTCAGCTTCAAACTGGGCGCCGGGATGGTGATTAAGGGGTAAAGTCCACAAGACAACGATGAGATCAGATGTTGGTTGAGGACGTTGTGCTGACAAGGATCCTAGTTGGGACGAGGGTTTGCTCGATATGTGCATCGGCGAGAAACGGACCCTGACCATCGCCCCGAGCTACGGCTATGGAGATCGGAGTATTGGGCCCATTCCTGCCGGCTCGACTCTCGGTAAAACGCCCTTTCCCGATTCTTGGCCCCAACCGGCTTCGGCTTCTGTTGCTTCGTGTTACTTATGCTATTGGCGCTGGCAGTCTTCGAAACCGAGTTGATGGGCATCGAGGGCGTGCCCAAGCCCGAGTCAATCATCACCAAGTCGGCTACCAACAGCCCCATTGCCTCTTCAGCAAGCCAGAAGGTGGCCGAGAAAGTCGCTAGTGTTGTTTCTGAAGCTGCCGATGCGGCGAAGACGGTGATCATGGATACCGACGATGTTCAAGAACACAACGAGCTTTAGTTGACCGTCTCGCCGAGGACGGGAGCATGGTATGGACCTGTAGGTTCGTTCATCAGGGTCTGAGAAGCTGCTCACTGGCTGTTGTCATGTCTGGCGATACAGAGGGAAAGAACTGTCGTGCTACTGCTGTTTTGCCCTCATCGGCGAATAACGCGCCCGCTGTGGGAGGCATACCCATTTCAAACAAGCGGATCAAAAAGACATCAACACTTTGTTTCCGGTTTCACTTTTCAGCGCACCATCGGCTTTTACTGATGATTTCGAGGAATGTGGAGCTGGCCCAACAGGAAGAGGCGATTGAGCTGCTTGCTGAGCTCGGTTGGTTTGGGCCCGCAGCGGCTGCCCGGCTTATACACAAGCTCGACGTAATCAGCGATTACTCTTGCCTCATTATCTCAATCTTTCTGTATCTTTCCCTTTCATCACTTTACAGAAGATGACCTGGTCAGTACTGTCCATGGCACGACTTCACTTGACCATCGCGGCATAAACACACCAGCAGCGCATTCGTTGCCGCAGGGGTGCGCTGGGTGCCTTCGTCTTTCTTCTATCATTATCAGGTCTACTCACTTCGACGATGCCTCGGTGGCATCGCCAACACGACCATGAACAGCCAGGCTGGAGGCGTTGGCCATCATGGACTTGGCTCCCGCCCTTGAATTTCATCATAATCCATTATGCCTACTTCATCATCATTTGCCTGGCCATGTCACTCGTCTTCTGGGGATCGTCTAACCCCGCCCAAACCATCAGCTACACGGACAGCCTCTTCTTGGTGGTCAGCGCCATGACGGAAGCAGGTCTTAACACTGTTAACCTCAGCCGGATGACGACATGGCAGCAGGTCATCCTGTTCCTGCTCATTATCTTCGGAAGCTCCGTGTGGGTATCCATCTGGACGGTCGTGGCGCGCAAGCACGTCTTCGAGAAGCGGTTCGAGGATATCGTCCGCGCAGAGCGCAGGCGGAGGGCGAGTCGGCCACTGAGTGCGACTAGCCTGCGGAGGCTACAGCGGTTGCTGTCATTCCGGAGGCTCTCGACAATTGCCCCACCACAAATCCCCCGCGGAGCCGCCCCAGAAGGAGAGCGTTCAGAGCCGCCGAAGACACCTCCTGCCAGCCAGCAGTTTGCCTCGGACCGGCCGGACGCAAGCGACGCTTCTTCGCATGAAATTGACGCCACCTTGGCTGGTCTCGGAGCTTCCATCGAGAGACCGGTGACCCCTCCCCGCATCGTCTTCGTTGACAGCCCTCGGCCCAACCAAGGCGCGACTTTTACTGGCGCCGAGCACCAACCCGAGGAGCGAGAGACAACCATTAGGCATCGGAACGGAAGGGAGGACACCGTGAGCCATGAAAAGGACGAGTTCGACGTCGGCCGACTCCTCGCACGTCGGGCAGGCGGGAGGAATGCGCAGTTCCACGGCCTGACCACCGAGGAGCGTGAGCGTCTCGGCGGATGCGAGTACCAGGCCCTCCGAGTGCTCTCCCTGATCGTGCCCCTGTACTTTGTTCTCTGGCAACTCCTCGGCTGCCTTGCCCTCGGCGCTTGGATCAGCAATAACCAGCCCGAACCTCCGCTCAAAAACGGCATCAACCCCTGGTGGCTAGGCGTCTTCAACGGCGTGTCTGCCTTCAACAACTCGGGCATGTCCCTGCTCGACGCAAACATGATCCCCTTCCAGGAGTCGTATTTTGTCCTCATCACCATGGGCCTCTTGATCCTGGCGGGTAATACCGCATACCCTGTCTTCCTGAGGCTGATTGTCTGGTCGCTGCTAAAGCTGCTGGCTTGGGCCACGAGCGAGGACGAGCTATCGGGCCTCAAGGACACGTTCATGTTTATACTGCAGTATCCCCGGCGCGTGTATACCAACCTCTTCCCTGCCCGTCCCACCTGGTGGTTGGTCTTCATGCTCATCCTCCTGAACTCTATCGACTGGGTAGCCTTTGAACTCCTCAACGTGGGTAACCCGGCCATGGAGCAGATCCCTCCCAACTCCCGCGTGCTGGACGGATTGTTCCAGGCCTTGGGTGAGTCGTTAACTTTTCCCTCCCTCTACTCCCCTGAAATAGAATGGCTTTGTAGCTTACCATCTTCGTCAAAGCTGTGCGCTCCGGAGGATTCTACGTCGTGCCGATCCCTTCAGTATACATTGGGCTGCAGGTGCTCTACGTCGTGATGATGTATATCTCTGTCTACCCGGTCGTTATCACCATGCGCCATTCCAACGTGTACGAAGAGCGCTCGCTCGGGATATACGACGAGGACGTAAATATGCCTGATGATGCCGACCCGGAACTGGCCACTTCTTTCAGCTCACCTCCTGCTCGCCGGCGTCGCGGCACTAGCAATGGCATCGTCGCCACACTCAGTCTCGCCATCAGTAAAACCTTCACTTTCCACGGCGTCGGCGCCAAACCACCGGACCCACTACCACCACCCAACCACAACCACCACCGCGGTCCGGAACAACATTTCCGCACAATTAACTTCATCAGCCAACAGGTCCACGGCCAACTAGCCCACGACATCTGGTGGCTCGTCCTCGCCATCCTCGTCATCATGACCATCGAGACGGCCAACTTCCTCGCCGACCCCGTCAACTTCTCCGCCTTCAACGTCATCTTCGAGGTGGTCTCGGCTTACGGCTGTGTGGGCATCAGCGTCGGCGTGCCCCACGACGCCTTCAGCTTCAGCGGGTCGTGGCACGCCGCCTCCAAGGTGGTGCTCTGCGCCGTCATGCTCAGGGGCCGTCATCGCGGGTTGCCGGTTGCCCTGGATCGGGCGGTGCGGTTACCCGGGGAGGCGCTGCATCGGGACGAGGAGGAGGATCATCGTATCAGGAGAAGTCTTACGAACCGGAGAGCTAGTGCTGATGCTTATTAGGGGGGTGCACGTCGGGTGCGGCGGCGGGTGGGGAAGGAATTGGGGTCTTTCTCTCTTGAAGCGAAGCTTCAATGACGAACTGACACTGTTTTACATAGTGGAAGTGAAGAAGGAGCGAGATCTCCATTTACTGGCTCAATCCTCCGGAGTTTCTCGAGGAGGAATTGGTCGCCACAGCAATTCGACATGGCTTGGCGTGACCCACACAGGGTTCGGAAGCTTCGCTTCTCAATTACTTGGGTGAACACAGTCAAATATTTTATGAGTTTTGGGGCTTGGCTAACGACGGCCACTCATATCTTGAATAGGTTGCGCTCTGGCTTGTTGTTAGACTACAGGACTTGGGTTATGAGGATAGACGGGGTGGATAGATGTTTAGGCGAAATGGGGCCGTTGCTGGCTAGGCAGACATGACATCCTTGTATATGGGAATGTGGGCACATGTAGGTTTTGCATAGGGTTGAGAAGCAGTTACGCCACGCCATACATGGTTGTATAGTCAGCGTCATGGGGACCTCCCTGGGAGATGTCGTAATATCATCTCGCCATGATCATCTATGGACATGGCTCCATGTCACATGGAAGTCGCCAATCGACAGACAGCCTATCCAAAACAAAGCTTCTTCTGCCTTGGGTCTGCTGCCGATGGCGGTCGTCCTCTTTTCCTTTCTCTTTCCTTCGGCTTCCTCGCATCGGGCGTGGGTTTCTCAACGTGCTGCGTTTGCTGCGCTGCAGCGTCCTGCTGGACCGTGTCTCGGATGGCTCGGCGTGACAGGCACAGATCGATGTGCTCATTGAACAGCCTCTCATCTGCGGGCTGCGGCAGGCCACACACGGGGCAGTCCCACAGTTCTTCCTCGGCTGCCGCAGGCTGCTCTCTTGTGGGGTTAGACACTATCTCCTTTCCATGTCTCCGGCTGGAGCTGACCAGTCCTGAATCCTCATCAGCCTTCCTCGGATTGTGCTCGACACCCGTATTCGTTCGAGGTTGCTGTTCGGATTCGCCTTCACCACCGACTCCTATTCCCCTGCTGCCGGTACTGTTCTCTGCCGACTCGACGGATTCAGACCTCCGTGGCCTCAGCCCGAAGAAGGCCCTCGCATCCGGCTTTTTAGTGCTCACAAGATGTGTACACCGCAGCCCCATCAACCGCAGTTTCATGCCGGGAATCTCTTGCTCCAGCTTCGCTAGCATGGGCAGCGAGTAGTTGTACAGGTCATCCGCCCTGTACAAGGCCCTGGGCGGCACGACCTGACGGGTCAGCACCTCAAAGGTGTGCAGCTTAACCTTCAGACAGAGCGTGCGCCCCTTGCACTCGGCCCTCCTCATATCCGCCTCGAGTTCCTCCGCGGTGCGCCTGAGCTTCTCGCGCAGCTGACCCGGGTCGTCCATGTCGCGGAACGTGCTCTCGGTGCCGACGCTCTTGCGTTCGTACTCCTCGGCTGGCTGCACATCGGTCCTTCCCAGGCCCAGGTAGCAGCGAAGGAGGAACTCGTGCGTCTTCTGGCCGAATAGCTGTTCCAGATACTGCCGCTGCGGGTAGATGTCGCCGCAGGTCTTGACGCCCACCGCTGCCAGCTCGCGCTCCAGCACACGCCCAACGCCGTTCACATTGCGGCAAGGGAGGTCGCGCATGAAGGCCATGATTGTGGTGCGCTCGCGAGGCAAGACGAATTGCCCGTTAGGCTTGTTCATGTTGGAGCAGATCTTGGCGAGCCGCGCGTTGGCCGCGATGCCTGCCGAGACGGTGATTTGGGTCTTCTCGTGTATCTCCCTCCTCATCTGCTCCACGACTTCGGCGGGGTCCATGTCATCATGCTCGGCACAGTACTCGGTGATATTGAGATATGCCTCGTCGATGCTGGCGCTCTCGAACCGCGGGTCATAGTCGGCCAGCACCTCCCGTACCTCGGCTGCTTTAGCGTTGTACTTGTCAAAGTTGAGCGGGAGGAGAATCAAGTCCGGGCAAAGTTTCTTGGCCACGAAGGCGGCCATGCCGCTGCGGCATCCGAAACGACGGGCGACGTAGTTACATGTGGTCAGGACACCGCCGCCCACGGCAAACGGGAGGTCTTTCAGCTCAGGCCGGTCCAGCTGTTCCACGGCGGCGTAAAAGGCGTCGCAGTCGACGTGCACAATGTGCTGCGTCAGGTCGCGGGTGAGCTCAAGCTGGGCAAGCAGGTTGTCGGCTGCCCGGAGCTCGCGAGAGAGATCCAGCGTCTCGAGGCGGCGCTTTTTAGCCATGAGAGCTTCGATCTTGGCCGTGAGAGACTTGTCCCTCGCTTCCTCGTGATTGAAGAACTTGGAGCCCTTGGAAGCATTGTAAATAATCTCGGAGATCTGCGATATGACGGAATCATTCGGTTAGCACAATGCCAACACCAGACACTGGGCAACTTGACCGTTGGGGAGGGATGAGCATACCTTAGACTGGTCAACCGAGTCTTGACCGGCCTTTGTTAGTGAAGGCCCCAGTAGAGAGTATTTGAGTGATGCATGTTCATGAGCTGCGTTTCCGCTCCTGTTGTCGGACTGTGCGGGCGGCGGCTGCTCTGTGGGGTTTGTCTGGGTCTTGGATGTCATGTTACAAATTGACAAAATGTATGCTGCGCCGTAGTCGACAAGAAAACCTAGATTTCATGGCAACGTTATCATTCCTTGCATAACTGGCAGAATCGGGACCGAAACTCGTGTCGGTTCCTAGCAGCAGATCTGCTGGTTGCTGTGCAAGTAAGTGACGCGAATGTTCGCGTTTCAAGGCTCCACGTCGAGAGCGCCAAGTCACGAGGCTGCCAAGTAAAGCCTGCAGAGCTCCCACTAGAGAGACGGGTCCGTCTCGCTTAGTCATCGCAAAAATGTATTAGTCACCACAAAATGCATCTAACGCGGCCACCTCCCCCGCGCCCGTAGCACACTGCCATCTCCACTGCATCGCCATCGCCATGGAGACTTTCCCAGGCGACTGCCTTCCTCCTGAACGCCATTTCGAGTCTCGACAGGCCTTATTCGAGTCGATCAACGCATGGGATAAGCCAAGATGCTACGCCTTTACTACCCAAAGGTCGACGAAGGAGAAGAATGGTACCTCGACAGTGATATACGCATGCGATCGATCTCGTCATCCTCCTAGCGGCGTATTGGAGCGCCAACGGAAAACAACAACTCGAAGGACGAATTGCCTTCTTTCAGTTATAGCAAAAGAGACGCTTGACGGCGGCGGCTGGACCTTGAAGCATCGTTCCGATCAGCGCACTGCGGTATACAACCATGAGCCAAGCCAGCACCCATCGGCCTTCTAGCTTGCGAGAGCCCCATAGAGCTTTTTGCAGCTTTCCTATAAGGGCTTGAGCTTCATTTCTAGACGACGTGACCCACCAACCGGACAACCCCTGCAACCGGACATGCCGATCGTCAAACACACCATCTTTCTCACCCAATTCTTCTTCAAACCAGTTCAAACCTAGATCATGGCGAACCTCAGAGAGCAGCGCATTCAATCAGCGCTTCAAGATGTCCAGGATGGTGTTTCCCTACGCGCAGCATCGAGGCGATGGAACATCCCGAGAACGACACTGTCCAACCCGTCAAAAACTCTAGATGATTCAGAAGCAATAGCCGAAGAGACGAGGTCCCCCGAGCAGCCATCTACGCCTACAAAACGGCAGCCACACGCGGAGAACTCTATTCTCCGGACTCCCCAACAGGGTCAGGATATCCGGAGGGCCGTCGACTTAGCCAGGCAGCACGTCTCGCCAACCAAACGCAGCGTAAGAGCGCTCGTTGCCAAGGTTGGAGATGTGTTGGATACGTAGAACGCGGAGATCGCCGCTTTGAGGGAGGCTTTGCAAACCGCACGCAGGGATCTATAAGCTCAGAAACCACGCACGAAGACTAGAGTCAAAGAGAATGCCAACGACTCGTTTGCGCGTGTTAGGATATAACTGCAGCTCAGGAAGCAAGTGAGAGACCCCCCAAGCGGAGGAAGGGAGGCAGGCAGAATAACCCAGAGCCAGTCGTTGAGCAAGCGCAGGAAATGATCATCCATGGTCTGGATCGTCTTCGGCAGGCTGAGGAGATGTAGAAAACTAAGATTTAGTATAGTTATATGGTTGTGGCAGGACAGGAGTCTGTTGAAGCCCAGGCGTGGTGGACGTCGATCGTGTCCGGTTTGGGGTAGTGTCCGGTTTGGGGTAGTGTCCGGTTTGGGGGTTGTTGGGCAGCCAACAGTTACATGCTCAAGTAAGCTTAGATCAACCAAATGGTATTGAACAGATTGAGGTATGAAATGAAGCTTGAATTGGAGTCACGATTCCAGAGTGACCACACAAATGAAGGATCAAGATAGTGGGTTAGGGTGCCTCAGAATGTCCCTTTCTTTTTTTTTTGGAAAAAATTGTCCTCTCTAATCCTCCCAGGGTAATTACCCCCTTATATAGAGACAGTGTGCCATGATATGACGTTTATGTCAGGAACTGCGTCATTGTGATGGATCTGTGTCATTGTGATGGATCTGTGTCATTGTGATGGATCTGTGTCATTGTGATGGATCTGTGTTTACTGAGAGTCTCGCATTGAACATCAGTGCTCAGTCCGTGAATTTTGGTGCCAAGGAACCCACTCAGTTCAACAGGGGTCATGTCGTCTAATTTCGGGGCGAGCTAGTTCGACTAGTCGCTTAGTGATATCGTCAATCGAGAACTCTATAGAGCTTTCCTAGGTATTGGTGTGCTTGCTCGCCTGCGCCATTAGAGTTGGAGCAGGGTGGGCAGCGAGGTATAAGGCAAGTCGTCTGGGGTGCGGGTAGGCCGCTTGAGGAACAGGGTAGGTCGAGCGGGAGCGCCTGGGTGGTTGGTTCAAGGGTAGTGGGGCAGTCCGTGCGGATCGCTGGCGTGAGGGATTTTCAGTGCTGTGGGCGCAGCTCGTGCCCTCCTTTAAGGATGCCCTGCGTGGCCACGCAGAGGCCACCGCGCAGGCGTAACTAGTATCAGTACATAGTTAGAGCTTTTCGAGCTCTTTCTAGTGACGCTAGTTTTGTCTGTTTTGGTTTGGTTGCGGGTGGGATGCAAGAGAGGACTGAAGTGCTCCTTTAACTAGAGTATACTGAGTGATCTCAATACAGACGAAAAGAAAGTTTTGGCTAACCAGGCGGTTGTGGTGGAATAGGACCCCTGCGATGTTATTCACGACCCAAAGTTTGGAGGCGATAAAGAGTTGTGCTGTTGCAGCTTTGATAGTGGCAAGCTTTCAATCTTGATTATTGTTTTTGAACGACTCTTGCAAGAAGAGATGAGGGGTTGGGGGATACTGAAGAACAAGTTCAACGTCCGGTACACCGGTTGCAAGTGGTTCTCGGGGTCATTGGCAAAGCTGGATTTTGGGTGCAACGGAAGTATGTGAGATGCTTGTTTCAAACACGATCGAGGTGGAGGCTAGCTACCAGCTTTTCCGTCTCTGGATTTATCTTGCCATTCAACACAGACATGAACAGCTACAGTGGCCGCTGCTCACAATTTAAACTCTTCTGGATTAACTTTGCTGCTCCCTTCGATACGGCTAAGTCCAATGGATGCGGTCATGCGGTGGCAGGTCCACGTGGAATATAAAATAAAGATTGCCACGGTAAATGAACAGCTAGTTAACTGGACCACGTTGGGACTGGAAATCTCCCTATCGAAGCTCGTTCAAGGTTCCTGTCCCTACGCTCTTCTGGGCAAACCGCTCAGAAGTAGGCATCTGCTGTGCGTAGGTACACAGTAGTCGCCCGTATAACGGCACCAAATTGCGCGAAGGTCACATGCTTGGGAAACTGTTCTGGATTTTGAATCTTCCTAGCCTACAGGGCTATTGCGCGCTGGGCTCAGTTCTTGAACGGAGACAGCGTGGGCGACGCGAGAGCACAGACCAGCACTTCAAGTGCGCGTCTTGGGTATGTCGTCGCGATTCCTGGTTCTGCCAATCATTGGCTCGAGGTCTCCTCGTTCACCTCGAAGCCGCTTCCCAGTTTTTGGTCCCGTCATCAATTTTTAGTCCTTCATATCGCCCTGATCAGTACCAACGAGCTTTTGGCAGCCATTATTCCCTTCCAATACTCGGGTCGCAACTCCGCCAGCACCCTCCGTCAAGATGCTTCTCAAGCGCAAGCGATCTGAATCCGAGCTGGGATCGGTATTCTCATCGACGCAACGCATGGACAACGGCTGCTTCAACTTTGATGTTATGTCGGCAATGAACACGGCCAGGCGCGGATTCTTTGCGCCGCGATACTCTACGCCCTCGCATTTGCACAGCCGCACCAAGAAGCGCTTCCGCGACAGCCGGCCGTCGGAAGACGAGGTGTACCGTAAGTCCAATTATAACCAGCACACTCAATCTTGCTCATTGCCAGCTTACCTCTGCCCTCTTGCGTATACAGAACACACCTTGGATGTTCTCTATTCAGCCCAGCGCCGGCCACACGAACTCCATCCCGCGCCAGCGCAGCCGCCCCAGACTGCAAACACCGGAATACCCAGCCGACCTTACCGGCAGAGCCACCACGATGGCAGCCAGCTCCAGCAGCGCTCACTACACAGCTTCTGGAACCTTCCTGGGGGTGGCCCGGCGACTTCCTCCACAGGCTCACCGGCATCTTCTCCCGCCTCGTGTCTGTCACCTCTTCTCGCTTGCCCCCTGAGCATACCGACACACTGTGAGGACTGTGGCGCGGGGCTGGGCGGCGACGGCGACGATGATACGATGATGGACATTGACGGGTATGGTGGCTCCGGGTTAGAGGACCAGCCCTGCTGTGTAGCTTGTGGGAAAGCAGTCTGTTTCAGCTGTTCTATCAGTAACCTCGGGGAGCATCGGCGGTGTCTGGCTTGTGCGGGGCCGAGGGGCGGAATAGGTGGCACTGTGCGGGCAAGGAGATTGTTTTGACTCTGGTTGCGAATCAACGTGTCCAGGGTGGTCGGAGCTCGAATGGTATGGTTTGGCGGCGTTGGGGTATTTGGTTAGTGTCGGATTTGGTTCTGGATGCCCTGCTTTCCAGCGTCGGCGTTTGGCGTTTATGGTTATGCGCTCAGTAGAGCCGACGGATGCTTGCAACAGGTAGGGATATATCAGAAGACTTTGGCTAGGTCTCTGCTGCCCGTAGCAGAACGCTTCAAGACATCGCTTTACACAGCGGCGTGTATGACGGTATGGACGGGACAGTCATTGACAGACGTCACACCCCGCGAAGGAAGCCTGAGGAGCTCCGGTGCGGGGCAAGTGTTGCTGACAAGTTCCCCGCCTCAATCCGCTGCCTCCCGAATTCAAGCTCTCCCACTACCTAAGAATCCATGCTTCAGGGACCTGATATCAATCACAACGCTCCCTTCCGAACCCATTGCTGGAAATCAAGGGAAGTTGTCATAGCTGATTGTGACGCCCTCGCACAGCCAGTATGGGAACGCGGGAGGCTAGCCATGCTGGATCGTGGTATGAGGGTGATCCCGAGGAGCTGTCGTCTCAGCTCGACGAATTCCTGGATCGCGTTCCTGCAACCTTGGATGACAGTAGTCTCCCGATTCCGGGTGCGAGGGTGGTGATTGCTCCGTAAGTCATTTGACCCGCCTTTCCCCTTTGAACGGTCTCCTGATCCCCAACCAGTCATGCCGGGTACTTGTACTCTGGGCCTTGCGCGGCCTGGGCCTACAAGGCCCTCAATCTGAGATCGGCGAAACGCGTCTTCATTCTCGGCCCATCCCACACTTACTATCTGCGCGGGTGTGCCCTGACCACATTCGACAAGTACGAAACCCCGTTCGGAGACCTCGTTGTCGATAAGGCCACGACGGCCAAGCTGAGGCAAACCGGCCGGTTTTCCGACATGCCCAAGCGCCATGAGGTGGACGAGCACTCTCTGGAGATGCACATTCCATACTTGTGGAAGAGGCTGGAGCAGACGTTTGGCGACGACAGCACCAAGTACCCGTCTATCGTCCCCATCCTCGTCGGCAACGCCTCGGAGCAGGAAGAGAAGTCTTTTGGCCAGCTCCTCTCGCAGTACTTGGAAGATCCGGAAACTGCTTGGATCGTCTCGTCCGATTTCTGCCACTGGGGATCACGGTTTAAATACCGCCCCAAGCTCCTGGACGGCGTGATCCGGGATCTGGATAAACCGAAGGCTAGCGGGGCGGGCTACGAGAGTCTGCCAGTGACGCCAAACTCGACCAAAATGGTCGAGAATCCCGCGAAACCACAAACGCACGAGGTCATCGCAGTGCTGGACCAGATGGCCATGGATGCGGTCGAGTCCGGCGCACACAGCGAGTTCTACAAGGTTATTCGGGAGACTCACAATACGGTTTGCGGGAGACATCCCATCGGTGTTATGATGGCGGCTTTGGAAGCGGTCGCGGAGGACGGGTCAGAGAAGGGGAAGGGCAAGTTCAGTTTCGTTCAGTACCAGAGGAGCAGCTTGGTCAAAGAAGACTGGGATTCCAGTGTCAGCTATGCGTCTGCCTATGCCATCGTCTGACACACAGTAGAGGAGAGAGAAACGTCACAATGGCGATCATTTCAATGTAACACAAAGGGTATGCTGAATAGCCGGCTCCTAGAACGCGCGTCTGTTATACAAACCACGGCTCGCAATTGGCGATTCGAGGTACAGAATATCAGCTGTTCGATGTTGTGATCAAGGAACGGCGAGCACTTTGACTTCTTCTTCGTCGATGGGGAGACGTATCATGGAAATCCAGTCGAGTTGACCTCGAAGTTGGACAGTTCGGACGGGACGGTCGCATGGTCCCGGCATACGGGGTACAATGGGTCCCCATCCGAAACAGACCTGACGGCCCGGGTGGTTCCAGTATCGGAGAGCGGGGTCAAGCCTCGTTCAAGCTGAAAAGCCTGGGGCTGATCTTTTTCGTGAGGCACATCGATTCTAGGTCGAAGCAGTCCTTGTAGCAAGAAACAGAAACTCCACGCTCATCATTATCTTAGATCTCAGTCGCATTTTCGGAGCCGACAGTGGTGATGTGCTGCTCATGTATCTTGAATTGCCCAACTGCCATCACCTGCCATGGGATGAATGCCCTTGTCGCACACACCTAAGGTAGTCCAACGGACGTGCCTGACAACCCGGTTCTGAAACGCCTTTGTCGCTGGCCTGGCCCACGAAGGTTCCAGCCGTTCCCCGCCAAGCCCAGAGAAGTGGGCCAGGCCTCAACCACAGGGTCCTCTGACCGCCGCGCATGTTGAAGAATCATGGCCAACCCCCAGTCGCGGTTTGTTTGCGATTCGAATACCGTTTGAGATGGGGGCCAGCCGAGTGTTTCTTCTCGGTCTCGGCCTTGATTTTGAACGCACAATTCGTCTGGGGGGAAGAATTGCGGTTAGTTTCGCGCAGTTTTAATCACCCAACAGCATTCAAAGAGTGATGGTAAGTTAGCTCCAGAAACGGGCAGGAACCACACAGCCGCCAACGCCGTGCCAGCCGCGCCACAAGGCCCTAATCCAATTCAGGACCACTCTCCTGAGGATCCTACCTCCATTTTACTGAGGCGCACCCTCGCAAGGCTCGCATTTTCACGGCAGACAACTTTCTTTCCCAACAATCGACTTTGCCTTTTTTCTCGACGCTTCGTATTTTGCCCGATCTTTCGAGACGTAGCAGCCTCACCGCGCAGGATTGTCAGACCGTACACAGATTTTGGCGGTCTTCGCTCTCTCTCTCACAAGATCATCTCCCTCACCCTCCAGTCGATTCTGCGCTCGCGCTCCCCAATATGGGTGTGAGTCGCCCAGCAACCGGTACGACGTACTGCACAAAAGGACTCGTCAACTAACTGGGTATGCACCAGGATCGCGGATACAACCCGCACCAGCACGGTGGATACGACCGTTACGGCCCTCCTGACGGCGGCAGGTATGTATTACCTTTTTATCACTTTCTTCAGTGCCGCCCCTGCGCAGCCTGGACGGGCTATGCCTGAGAGGTCAAGGTAGCTAGCTGACTACATTCGCAGGGGCTACAATTCCGACCCTTTCGACGACCGGAACGCGATGCAGAACGCGATGCAGTCCAGGGGTGAGTACAACGGCGAGGAACTTCCGGACAGGACGTGAGGGTAATCTAACAGCGGGCGGGCTAGGAGCTGGAACACACGAGTTGGCTTCATTCAACCGGCGACCTCCTCAACAAAACTATGCATCTCCTCAACAGGGCTATGCACGTAAGTTGAAAGTCGTCAGATACGGTGTAGGCCGTCAACACCATCTAACAGTGACATTCTCAGCGCCCGGACCGCAGCAGAGCCAACGATCGATCCTCAACGAATGCATCGATATCCAGCGTGGGATTCAAGACGTCGAGAATAGACTGAGAAGCCTCGGCCAACTCCAACGACGAGCCCTCGACGATGCCGACACGTCTAGCGGTTCAGCATCCAAGCGGGAGCTCGACCTATTGACGCAAGAAATCATGGACCAATACAGGGGTCTGACGGACCGCCTTCGGACCGTCAAATCGAACCCCGATTGTCGCCAGCGCCTGAATGTCGACCAGGTCAACAAGACGGACCGCGACCTCAGGAGAGCCATCCAGAAGTTCCAGGAGCTGGAGGCTGGGTCCCGCCGCGAGATGCAGGCCCGCATGGAGCGCGAGGCTCGCATCGCGCACCCGGACTTCAGCGATGACCAGATCGCCGAGATTGTGAGGTCCGACAACCCCCAGATCTTCCAGCAAGCCGTTATGGGCAATCGTTCGGCCCAGGCCAATCGCGTCCTCGGCGCGGTCAAACAACGCCATCAAGAAATGCTGCAAATCGAGAAGAGTCTGATGGAGCTCCTGGATCTCCTCAACGACATGCAGGAGCTGTTGAATAAGCAGGAAGTGACGGTCATGGAGATCGACACGCACGCTGAGCAAGCCGCCGGAGATATGGTCAAGGCGAACGAGGAGCTCGAGGTAGCCGTCACCACGGCCAGGAAAACGCGTAAGAAGAAGTGGATCTGCCTGGGTATCTGCGGTACGTTTGTTGCTTTTGCAGGGACCACGATTCAAAACCAGCTTTCTTGGTTGCTAACCCGTAACAATCAGTGACCATTGTCGTTATCGTCGTGGTGGCCGTAGTCGCCTATATCATGATTAACAAACAAGCGACCGGCGGCGGCGGGAAGAAGCGCAGTCTCTTGCAGCGAAGAGCTATCGATGATTTACAGATGAATACAGCACGAGCTGTCAAAATCTCTTCCGAGTTGATCCCAACCCGCCAACACCGCCGTTCCCCTGAGGCAGACGTTTTCTCGAAGCGGCTATTTAACAGGCCACGGGGCATTGTCGTAACCCCTAACCAGGACGCTGAAGCCGCGTCGAAGAAGCGGTTTGTCATGGACTGGCAAGCTGTCGATCCCACCGGCTCCGACGACTGAAGCCACGGCCTTGTTGGATTAAGTCGCCGCATCTCTTGTGTCAAAGTTCCGCTCGTCAACAGGGAGACGCCAAGGGCAGAGACGATGTGATGGCGAGTACTACCTGTCCTTCGATATTGTTTGCGTTGGCTTGTTTTGGACACGTTGTCTTGGATGCGACATCGACGCCCGCGGGTTTGGGTGGAGGCCGAGAGATTTCATCGTTCTCCCCGGGCATCCACCAACTGGTTTTGTATTTGGGCTCGCTTTCCTTATGAGCATGGCGTGCCGCTGGTAAAGATATCATGGAGTTGATGGGCTTGGGAGCGCTTACCTTTCGATTCCGTCTCTACCGGTGCGTATAAGGCATTGTAATAGAATTCACATTGTCCTTAGTTCTGCTTTTCCGAGTTCTCACTTCTGGGTCTCAAGTGGTTGTGTTCATGGCTTGCCGGAACCTTGGCCAACACGCCGAGTTGCTAGTTGCTCCTTTCCAGCAACATACGTGTCTCCGCAAATGGAATTACCAACAAATCAGGCTCGTAAATATCCGACCTTAATGTGGGCAAGCCTTACAAAAGTTAAGCTTGGATAATGCAGAAGCGTCACGGGCCTCTTTCCGCAGCCATGCCTTCCGATACCGGTCCAACGATGTCACCCAGGACTCGCTGTCTCGCAGCACCAGCTTCAACCACCTTCCGCAGGGTCGACATGCGCTTCTCAAACTCCTGTAGAAGGCTCGAGTAGTCTTCACCACCAGAAGGGGCCGGCTGTTGTTGTCGCACGGAGCTGCCGTCGGACGACGGCATCTCCATCTCGGGGGTTGGCGTCATGCCCATCGGACCGGGACCAGCAGCCGAAGAGGGCGGATCGATACTCACGCCCTCTATCTTCAGGACTAGGTTGTTGCCTAGTCCACCTCTTGCTGCTACCCCGCCGCTGCTGTTGCCAGCTTCCTCCATCAGACTCAGCCGAGCTGACGTTACCGCCCAGTCCGGGGTCAGACTGCTGGCCAATGCTATTTCGTAGCCGTACCCTGATCCGCCATCCGGTGTGGGCTCCATGTCTAGGAGTATGCCTCGGTCTTTTGGGCTTGGGCCATCCGAATCGCCCTCGCCGTCTTCGCCGTCGTAACCAGCTCCATTATAGTATGCCAGGGCGGAAGTTAGTCTCTCTGGGTCGTCGTCGGCAAAGATGTAGTGTACTGTCGGATGGTGTATCGTCTGCCGGTTTGAAGAATGTAATGTTGAAGCTATGAGTGCGAAAACTGGGGAAAACGGTGGGCGTGCAGGTTGAGGTGGCGGAGGTGGAGGCGAGGCACTAGGCGGGTGATCTGCGAGGACGGGGCCCGCGGCTGCGGTTGCGGCTGCGTGTGGTGTATGCGGGCGCGAGGAGTACGCCGCCGAGGCCGGTCGGGGGTGCGATGCTGGAGCTTCCCGGCGCTCTTGTTCTCGACGCAGGCTTGACCTGCTCGTTCGGCTGGCGATGGAGGGGTGCGGGCTGGGTGGCACGGGAGAGGCGTGGTATCCCCGGGAGCCGGGGCGGTCAGGGTCGGGGTCGGCCATTGTTCGCTCGGTTTATCAATATGAAGTCGATGGATAATTGAACGAGTGTTGATCGTGGTTTTGTCAATATCCAGCTTTGGCCTGCCGTGCCGGGAGTTGTCGTTTGGTATGATCCGGCTTCGTTAAATGGTTATGGGGCCTACAGAGTATTGGGGTGGAGATTAGAGAGCGGATACGCCACGAGGGAGTGATGCGCGGGGATAGAGTACTGCCGGCTGATGACTTGCTTTGATTACTGGGGAGGGAGTGCTTCGGGGAAGCTCGGTTGAAGTTGTCTGTACAGCCCATCACGCTTTATCTTATCGCTTACACCCGCAAGGTTATTTCCCGACTGAGCAAGCTGCATTCTGTAAAAAGTGACCCTTCAGCCCTTTTAGCATTTCGGTTTGTGCCAGACACTGCATGGTAAGACAAGCTACCTTGACGTTGTTCCCGTCTCATAATAAATATATCCTAAAGTAACGATGATAAATATACGCTATGCTAAGGTATGGACTTGTCTGTAATCTGCGCTCCCTAGGAGCTGTTAACACGCGCAGTATCCCATCTGTTGTCGACCAATTTCTGACACCTGTCTAACTTGAGGGTGTTGCTCCTCGGCTATAACACTGCTCAACAACGCAGTTCCTCCTCGAAGCTGGTATGCTATAACCCATCCACCTGCACGCCCCTTGCACTCTCTTTGTTGTCAAGCTCTAGACTATCAATGGCTCGGGTCTCAGACATCAGAGGCTCCTTGCGTCATGTCCATTGAGGTTTCGCTCGGCTGCTCAGTCCATTCGAATCCTGAACCATTATCGTTAGGGTCATGGACGGTCAAGGTGAGTATCCCGTAATGAGGACACGAGAGCTTACTCTGACGACACATGGGGCATTGGCCCTTTGCCGAGTCTTGTTTTATCCATTCAAGGATGCAGTGCTATCAGCTTGTCAGCAGCTGTCGTAAAGCCCTAAACTGTACCGCGGTAGATGGGAATGGAAATGACAAACCATGTGGAAGTTGTGCCCGCATTTCCCAGATACTGAGAGAAAGGATCAGCAATGTACACATTCAATAATGAGCGTAAAACTCACGAAGGGGGCAATCGTCCCCAGGATATTTGCACGTTGGACATGTCCCATCAAAGTGGACCTGGCAGATGCCACAGACATCGTCTTCGGGAATATCCCATCGCCATGTCGCAACAGCGTTCCACTTTGTGATTTTGACCTTCATGACGTCGACAGGGGAGAGACGCGCTTGAGAACGGCGCTGGTAGTTGATGCTCTGGCGTCTTCGTCATCCGTTGAGTTGAGGCGTGCACTGCTTCAAGTGGTGATGGTCATGCATGGCCTGGGCTGGTTGATACTAGGTACCTAGCTTAGCGGTAGTTGCCCAGGTGAAGGTGATCGATTAGGGAAAGTCCGTCAGCGTCGGGTTGCGAATGGAAATTTTCGATCACCGAAATTACAGCCGGAAACTGAAATTATTTCACTAAAGGCTACCTTACCATGAATTGGCTTGGCGAAATGGAAGTATAGGTACTACTATCGGTACCCAAATTGGGTGTCGTGAGCTATTGGAGACCGACATGGCTAAGGGTTGGCCAGATAGACCTCACGTATAACATTAATTCTTATTCTTACCTCCTACCAAACGGGCATAACGTAAACATTTGAAATGATATTTCACCGCCGTGTTTTCATTTTCCACGGCCAGAGATCTTTCCGAAATTCGCAACCCCACGTCAGTGGCCCGGTGCTTTACCGTTATCTCTGAGGCGCTTATCGAAGTGAGCTGTAATGGTGGCCCAAGCTTCCTCCCGGCTTGCTGCCCGGATTTCTGCAACAGCAGCTCCCCCTCATGACCACAATACCGTTGACCTCGGCGGCTCAGACATGGACAAAGGAGGTCGACCTTAGCTCAGAACCCACCTTGCCGTGGCGCCCGCAAGACTTCCTGAGACGTGTTTCCTCTCGAATCACGGCGCACGAATCATTTGGGCACTGGCCTGCAACAGCGATTGCAGCAGGTAACCAGCAATTGCCGGGAGCAGAGAACTTTCGATTCTACACATCATGCGCTCCCTCGCTGCCCTCCGCCCGGCGGTGCGGGTTTCACTTTCGCAGCATAGTTCCCAGCAGCTATGCCGCGGTGCGACCGTCCGATCCCTTCCGCCACACCTCATAACAGCTGCCACCCTCCGGACCCGCCGATCCTTTTCCAGCTACCTTGTCACCCCGCAGGAGCTCGCAGACGCCCTCAAGAAGAGCCCGCCCTCGCCCATCTCGTCCGAGCCGCGCGTGATCCCGCTCTGCGCCTCATGGTTCCTCCCCAACGACCCGCAGGGCCGCACCGGCCTTCAGGTGTTTCGCGAGAAGCGCATCCCCAGGGCCCGCTTTTTTGACCTCGACAAGGTCATCGATAAACGCAGCCCCTACCCTCACATGCTGCCGAGCCCAAAACACTTTGCCGAGGCCATGAGCGAGCTGGGCATCCGCCACGATGACACGGTGGTGGTTTACGACAGCAACGAGCTGGGCATCTTCAGCGCGCCACGCGTCGGATGGACCATGAAGGTCTTTGGCCATCCAAAAGTCCACATCCTCAACAACTTCAGGTTATGGGTCGAGCAGGGCTTTCCGACAGAGTCGGGCAATGTGTGGACGGTCGAGTGCGGGACATATCCGATTCCGCACATGGACGAGAACAAGGTGGCACACTTTGATGAGGTGCGCGAGGTTGCTCAAGATTACAACAAGGAGGGCGCTGAGGGTGTCCAAATACTCGACGCCAGATCCTATGGCCGCTGGTCGGGCAAGGACCCGGAGCCGAGACCTGGCCTTCCCTCGGGCCATGTGCCTGGATCAATCAACATCCCCTTCGACGCCGTCCTCGACTCGGCGACCAAGGCTTTCCTCCCGGCAGACAAGTTGAAGGAGGTGTTTGTGAGCAAGGGTGTAAACCCAGAGAAGCCCATCATCTCCAGTTGCGGGACCGGTGTCACGGCTTGTGTTCTCGAAACAGCACTGAGCGAGGCTCAGTATGGCTCGCCAGAAAGGAGGAAGGTTTACGACGGCAGCTGGACGTGAGTGGCACCAGGATAACCACGAATGTGAACCAGAACTTGGGTGAAAGATGCTGACAATGCTCTTAGCGAATGGGCACAACGTGTGAAGCCTTCAGATTCACTCATCCAGACCGAGACGTAGGGCTGTGGGGAAGAAGCTCCCTCTCTCACATTGAGTCATCTTGAGTCTACAACGCGCGGCATCCTGAACACCACATTGCCACTCTTCTTGATATGTACGATTACCTCCAGGCAACATCGAGCCTTGCCGACGGCACATGCATGTGGAATGATTGCGAATTGCGGGGTGCTCCGGGAGTTTTGGGTTGGAAGGGCGTGGAGATTGTGTCCGTGCCAGCAAGCATTAGGCGGAAGGAGTAACGTTTTGTCTGGTCAAATCTGGACTGACTTCCTCGTGCGTCTCAACTCCATCGCCGCGAAATATCTCATCCGTAACTGGGCACACGCCAAGTTCAACAGTGTCTTGCTACCCCGACTTCCCGACATATCAGGCATCCCTCTATTAGTCATTCGCTGCTCGTTCGTCTCCAAGTGAAGTGATCCTGAAACTTCAGAATCCTGTTTGAAGCGCCTTAAGCACTGCAGGTCATACTGTCCATCTGATCGGGTACAGGACAGAAAGGCAAGGACCTCACCATCAACCCATGCTGAATCTCCATGTCATATGACGTCGCAATGCAGATCCGGTTTGGAACGCCGTGTGATTCCTTCCCAGAGGCCTTCCCGCTCCCAACTGAACCACTGGCTGGACGACCGAGAACCCTAGCATGTGCCAGCGCGCTCGTACTCTCTCCTTATTGAAGGACGTCAGGTAAGCCTAGAGAAAACCTGAAGACTCACGAGAGCACAGTCAAAGGTGGGCTGATAGTTACAGCTCTGTGTCAGACACAATACTGAGATGCATACCTCCTCGAGCAGCCTTCTTGGTAACCCAACGCCCAAGAAATGGGGAATCTGTTTAGTGTGCCATGTCAAACGGCGCCTATTGCTTACGTCGATGGTCGCAATGGAATTTGCAGAGCCGTGTTTTGGAACATGAAACTCGGGAGGACGATAGATAGAGGCGAGTACTAGAACACTACAAAAAGCTCACCATCCAGCTCCCAGAGGAGGTGGATGGCTACAAAGTTCTGGGACCACGGATTTGGCTTCGTGGCAGGGGCCCCGGCGGTTGGCGTTCGAGAAAATCGGCGACGGGGCGCCGAGTCGAACGGGTGCCCTCCCTCTCAGGAGGACCCATTGTCCCAGGGGGATTTTGGGGTCCCCCAACCCCTTCCAACGGGCCAATGCCAACCAGGCCATTGGCCCGTTGGAAGGGTTAGTGGGAGAAGAGAACGCGGACCTAAAACATAAAGGGCGGGCGGCCTGGAAGGTGCGTGCTGTTGTGGCGGGCGTGAATTGGGATGAAAGCTCAGGGCTGTTGTTGAACAACTCGGCACACATTGAGCGTGAAGAGGGCCAAGAAGGGATCAAGTTGCTCATGATTCAATGACCAGATAATAGCCCATTTCACAACTCCTCTCTCCCTCCCAGGTGCCCCTCGAGCCCCTCGATGAGCGCACCATAATGCTTGAACAAAGGTGCGTCCTCGCCCAGGCCCCAGGCGAACACGCCTCCCAAGCGCCTCTTGCCGAAAATGAGAGGGAACTTGCGCTTGATGGCATCGGGCGTATCAAAGGTCCACCAGAGGTCTTCCAGGGCGTCCCAATAGTAGAAGCCGCCCTGCTGGTCGTCGTACGCACCGCTCTCAACTGCACGGGAGAACGACTCTGTCACTTCTTCTGGCACCGAGTCGTGCCAGGAGAAGCCGCCGCTGCGGCCGAGATCCCTGCCCGTCTCGGGGTCCTCCAGGAGCAGCGTCGGGCACCCCACGGGCGAGGCGAGCGCGCAGGCGCTGTGCTCGGTCTTGAAGTACTTTGCGTAAAATGCGAATCCGAGGTTGAGTTTCTGCGGTGCCGCTCCGGCGGACACATAGGCATCAACGGCTTCGAGACTGAGCTCGACTCCCGTGTGGTGCTTGGTCACCGTGTCGCGGCGGTTCATCAGATCGTAGGTCATGACGTTGAGGAAATCGACGTGGCGCATGATGCGCGGCACCGTCTCGCGCGTGAAGGCGAGCATGTCCCGCTTGAGGCCGGGCACGGCAGCTGAGATGATCTTGCCCGGGCCGAGGGCGGCGCGCAGGTCGGCGAGCAGGAGCGGGTAGGCCGTGATTTCCCAGGCCTTGGCCGAGTTGGGCACCTGCTTGTAGTCCTCTCCGTTGCCCCTGCTCGATGTTAGGTGTGTATGCGTGTTTGCAAGGCGCGCGAGATAACCCAGACTTACCCCGGGTATTCCCAATCCACATCCACACCATCGGCACCCGTGGCGGCAACCATACTGGCTACGTTCTCGGCAAACGTCTTGCGCGTTTCATCGTTGAGAGCGGCCACGGAGAAGCCAATGGTGTCTCCCCAGCCCCCAATCGCCACCAAGATCCTGGTATGTCTTGGAAACTTCGCTCGCACCTCCTTGACGGTGGTGAACAGTGGCCAATCTGTCCTCTCGGGCTCATTGAAGATGCCAGGGCTCATGAACGCCACAGCGACGTGGGTCACATGCTGGAGTTGGTTTATTGGCGGTGCAATCGGGTGTTGGCTACGTGGGCGGAAAGGGGTTAGCCAATGGCCGGTCTCGTGAGAGACAGCATCTACAGAGAAGAGGATAGCCGGTGCACAGGTACCTACCCAGTGAAGTACATAATGCAACGCAGGTCCCGTTTCGCCGTCAAATTGATGGCCACGCTGAGCGAGACGAAGTGGAAGAGCAGCGACCAGAGCTGTCGTATTGACGCCATCTTGTTGATACAAACGCTGCGGAGAGATGATCTCGAACTCAATCTGGGCCAGAAAAGTGCATCTGACAAGTGAACCTGAAAGAGGGGCGGGACAAGGGAGGAAGGGTGTTGAACCGGCACAAACACGATCTCCTATGAGATGGAGCTCTGCAACTGGTTTCGCTGCTGTTTTCTGAACTACATTCTTTCAGTTGGAAATGGCGTTTCTGGCCTGCGATTTCAAGGCGCAATGAAATGTCGTGCAACAGAAACTGGGTACATGTAACCAAAATCGCAATGACGAAAGAGGTTCACGGCAGGCAAGCATGACCAGGGTGTGGGCCGCCAGATAAATGGACCTGAGCTAAGCCTAGCTAAGTACTATCCAGTCTATAGAGAAAAAGTCCCGAAGCGAAAATGGCACTGACCTCGAAAGTTGGGGTGGATGGTCTGTTCCAAACTCGATCAACGGGCCCTTTTTAGTTCTCCCATACCAGTTGAGATCTCGGGCATTGGGAGCGTACGGTATGAGCTAGGTACAAAATCATTGGCCACCGATCATCACACAAGCACATCGCCATGCTGGAAAACCTCTGCACCCTTCCGCTCTCAGCGGAGCTCTTCACCCAGGTCCTGCACCCTTCCAAGCCACTTCTCACCGTCGGACTGTTGAATGGCCGGGTTGAAAGCTTTCGATTGCCAAGCGAGGACGACGAGGGGGGCAACAGCAGCTCCAATAGCGGCAGGGGCTTGATCAAGAGCGTGTGGAGCACACATCGGCACAAGGGGAGCTGCCGCTATCTGGCTTACAGCCACGATGGAGAAGGTGAGAGAGTTTGCAAAGCTGCGCAGACAGTACGGCATGATACTAACAAATGGCCATGCCCAGCCCTCTACTCTGCCGGCACCGACTCCGTCGTGAAGCACTTCTCCCCCGAGACGGGAATTGTCGTCTCCAAGATCGGCCTCCCACCCCGCAACAGCGCCACCACCACAACCGATTGTCCCGCCATCCTCCACGTCCTGTCCCCGCAAACCCTCCTCCTTGGCACCGACTCGGGCGGCCTGTACATCTTCGACCTGCGCGAGAACGGCAGCCTGAACCCCAAACCCGCGCGCAAGCACATGCCGCACGCCGACTACATCTCCAGCATCACGCCCCTGCCCGCCTCGGCCGAAAGCAGTTCCGGTTTCCCCAAACAATGGGTGTCGACGGGCGGCACCACGCTCGCCGTCACGGACCTCCGAGCCGGCATCGTTGCCACGTCGGAGGACCAGGAGGACGAGCTGCTGTGCTCGACCATCATCCCCTCCGGGCTGGGCCCGAAACGCATGCGCAACAACGCCGTCGTGGCCGTCGGCACCGGCGGCGGCGTGCTGACGCTGTGGGACCGTGGCGCGTGGGACGACCAGCAGGAGCGCATCTACGTCTCGGGGGGGAAGAGCAAGCGGGACGCGGATAGTCTCGATGCCATTGTGCGGGTGCCCGACGAGCTCGGCTTGGGCGGGAAGAAGGTGATTGTGGGCGTGGGCGACGGCAGCATGGCCGTGGTGGACCTGAAGCAGCGCGAGGTGCAGGCTGTGCTGAAGCACGATGAGGTTGAGGGCGTCGCTGCGCTGAATTTTGACTACCAAAACCGCTTGATTAGTGGCGGCGGCAGGACGGTCAAGGTTTGGGCTGAGTCGGGCGTGGAGGGGTTTGAGGAGGAGGAAGAAGGGGACGGGGAGCACCAAGCTGCCAAGATCAAAAGGTCCGCGGACAGCGACGACGAGTCGGATCGCGACGACAGCGATGGCGAGGACGAGCGCCCAGTGAAGCATTTGAAGAAGAAGCGCAGGAAAGGCAAAGGTGGGCAAGCAAGGATTGTCGCCTTCCCAGGCCTGGACTAAGCCGTCGCTGGGGGCAGAGAGCGGCATGTAATATCTACTTGGCGGATTCTCGAAATTAGTGCAACGCCGACTTGCAGAGCTACGGATTGCCATTCGGGAAACATCGAAAAATCTCAGCAAAGTTACTCACTTGGGCCTGTGGCCCAGCGCTCCACTTTTGGAGCGGTTCTCGGAGACTTGGACAAGCCTGCCGGTCTGTGGCACGTTAAGGCGATATCTAAACAGAGGACAACCCGTGGTATCGCCCGAGAACTGCTTAAACGTCAAGGATTGGTCGAGTCAACCCCTCGAGTCCAATACTCTCTGATCACTAAGGTACCGGTGGCTGCCAGCGGCTAAGGTTCAGATAATCCCTACGCTTCAAAGGCTCTTGAATGTTGATTTGGCTAATCTCTGGAGTGGGTGCCTCTCCTTCTCGCGGTGAGTACGTCTAGTCGTCTCTCCACACAGATTCAGCTGTATCAATATCTTACACGGACATAATAAACCTTAACTTTACCATCGCTCCCAGGTCTACTCAGTGGTTCCGGTTATATTATATGTCTCTGAACAGATTCAAGCTGCCGGGCGGGTGTAATCCAGCTCTCTCACCCTTCGCCACACTTCTCGGACAGTTCTTTCTTGCCCTTCCCTCCCAGACTCGGTATTCGATGGCCCTGCAGGTCTCCATGGCCAGGTAAGCTGCGACGTTCAGGCTAATACAAGGTCACTGGGGTCGCTCACCGGATAGCCAAGTATAGGCGACTTCCCAGCTTGACATCCTCGATTTTACTTGTCCGGGAATCACCAGGCGGGTTCGCTGTTGTTATCAGCCCGCCCGCTTCTTGGAGGATGACGATGCCGGCAGCAACATCCCTTGTTTGTTCAATCAGCAACCTGTCGTCCGGGGGAACCTGATCACCGAGACATACCACTCCCAGCAGCCCCCTTCCCACCAAATATCAAACGCCCCCATTGCGGTATACGCAAGATCCATCGTCGCGCTTGTTCACTCTGGAGTCAGCGGAACAAAACTCATTAAAGCATGCTCGGGAAAATGCCTTGACGCTGACGTACCTGCCCAAACTCCGCACCCCATGGACCATGCCCCCCTTCCCTCCTCTCCCGCCAACCTCAGCAGCCATGTTCAAGAAACTCTCAACCTTCCGACACAAATTCCCATCCGGCCTATCCTTCCTATCCTTACCCCACTCGCACGAGAAGACACAACTCTGGGGCGCGTTCTCAGGCATGGGCGGTATTGACGGGCTCCGGACGAGGGGCAGGCGCTGCGTCTCGTTGAGCCAGGCGCCGCGGCCGCGGCAGGCGGTGAATAACTGGTTCAAATAAGGCGCGCAAATGACGCCGATGGTGGGCTTGCCGTGAAGGACGAGTGCGATGGAGACGCAGAACATGGGGAAGAGGTGCGTGTAGTTGACGGTGCCGTCGAGCGGGTCGACGCACCAGGTTGGTGTGGTGTCGGAGATGAGGTAGGCGCGGGATGAGCAGGTTTTGGAGTAGCTTTCCTCGCCGACGAAGCTGGGTTGGTGTATGGGTGTTGTTAGTTTAGGGAACTGTATCACTGTTTGGAGTTGAGGGTAGGACGCGGCTTGGTTACGCATGGTCGGGGTATTTCTCCGCTATGGATGTCTTGATGAAGGCTTCGACATCTGTTGGGGAATGGAGGTTAGCGACTGGAAGGGTCACGAGATGAAGCATCGAACTAAGGTAGTTGGCGCACCTTCGTCCGTCTTGGTCACAATATCTACTGCGCTGTCCTTCTCGGAGAAATCTTGGGAGCTCTGGCCACTCCCGTTGAATCTCGCCTGGGCAGCCTCGAGGAGCAGTTTCCCTGCGTCCTTGCCGAGTTGTACAGCAAAGGCATAGATGTCATCCAACTCCTCTTCCGTGAAGGGTTTGATGGCCATGGCTGTCACAGATTACGAGGTCTGATGCGTTGCGGTCGTGAACTAGCGGGATAACGAACGATTCTTGAAAGTCACAGGAGTCAAACTCGAGATACACCGGAAATCACGCTTCGTCGTATCTCCGCCACTGAAAGCCGCTGGAAGCCGAAGTCAGGCGTACCATTCCGCGCTCTGCGGACCCCGGGAGATAGGCGCCCTGTCCGTGGTATGGTGGTTTGACCCACTTCCCCGGATCGGCACGAGGCAAACCTGCGATTCGGCTCCCCGGCGCATCACGGCGATGGGCAATAACACACACTTTACAAGACACCGTGTTCTCACAGGCCTCGAATGAGCAGTATCAGGTAACCAGAGTATAGCTCAGTATCTAAGAACCCAGATCCTCCAGCGGCATTCGTCCCTTTGCCCGAGATTTTGGCAACCGATTTCCGAACGGGAGAGTCTTCACCCGGGCTGTGGGGAGCCGAAGTGGAGGCCGACTCCTCCGGCTCCATTATTCCCAGTGATGACTTCACACACTTCTGGGGGTGACGTTGCTCAGGTTGCCCCGGCTGGTGCTGATACGGCCCGTGGATAAGACCTTGGTTGGAGGTCCGTTTACACAGCATGGCAGCGAGGGAGGATCGGAAGCCATCGGCATGAGCAATGTCCCACCAGAGGCCAATCGAGGTGGACTCGGCTTTGGAGAAGGGCGAGATTACGAGGCAGTAGAATTTGACTATACAGATCAGAACTAGGCGACCAGGAGAAAACATAATTATTTGGATCTCGAAGAACGTCTCTCACATCAAATATTGTTGAGAGACTGACGTCCTCCGATGCCTCTGAGCAAATTTTCTGAATGAAAGCCTTCTCCTTCCAACCCTCACTCTCATCACCGTCCTTACAATGACACGCCGCATCCTCCTCATCAACGGCCCCAACCTCAACCTCCTCGGCAAACGAGAACCACACATATACGGTTCCACCACCCTCGTCGACATCGAGGCTCAAGCCCACGCGCAAGCCGCATCCTTAGGCATCTCCCTCGAGACCTTTCAGTCTAACCACGAGGGCGCCATCGTGGACCGCATACAAGAGGCAGCCGGCTGGGCCCCCCTAAAGTCGTCAAACGCACCGTCGGCAGATTCCGATGGCGGGCAGGGAAATATCCACAAACTCAGCAGAGTGTCAGCCATCATCATCAACCCGGGGGCGCTAACACACATGAGCGTGGCCGTCCGGGACGCACTGTTGGGCGTTGCTATCCCCTTTGTGGAGCTGCACGTGTCGAATGTGTACGCCAGGGAGCCGTGGAGGAAGCATAGCTATTTCAGTGACAGGGCTGTTGCCGTTATTTGTGGCATGGGTGCCTACGGATACTCGGCGGCGATTGAGTTTGCGGCGAAGCATATGAGGGTGCAAGAAGGGGACGAATAGGCTCATTGGGTGGCGGAAAATGTTGCAGTGTAAGCCAGGATGTGGGTCGCTAAAGTTACATAATATCGAATCAGGTATTAGTCTAGCTGCCATCTACCGACTTTCCGAGGTGTCTCACGCTGTCATCTATACAATCAGTGCCGTCGTTAATCTCGCTGCTTGCTCTCAACCTGCCCGACCTCTACCCCCTAAGCGAACCAGCAATCCCATCAACGCCGAAGAAGGAACGAAAAGACACGTGTCGTGTTCCAAAACAAGGCAATGCCCCACCACGCCATGTTCTACAAGAACGCAAATACTCTCTCAGCTTTCGTCTTCTTCAACTTGTCCACCTTCAACCCCATGTCCTTCTGCAGTTTCGCCCACGAGATGGCACCCCTCTTGGCCAGTTCCTCGGGCACCTCGGCACTTCGGTCAGCCATGCGGCGGTTGAACAGCTCCAGCGAGACCCATCCCTCAAAGCCCAGTCCATGGAAAAACGCCCGTGCAATGTCCTTAACAGGGAGATAGGCACCGCGCTCCTTCTCGCCATAAAACAGCCTGCAATTCCGGGACCAGCTCATGCGCGCGGGCTGGTCAGGGTCGTAAAACCGATGCCCAGGAACCAGCGGCTCATCGAGGCGCTCGGCGTCGACGACCTGGACGTAGAAAACCTTGGTGACGTCGACCTGTTCGACCAAGCGGGCGATCGACTCGCGCACCGCCTCGTCTGCGTCGACCGTCCGGCCCGAAGCGGCGGCGGGATCGGCGTAGATGCGGCCGGCGATGTTGAACGTGTCGAGGCACATGCCAAAGTTGCGACGGTCGACAGCACGAACGACGTCCCAGCAGCGCTCCCAGGTGTCGACGCGCGTGCTCCAGCAGAGGCTCTCATAGGCGAAGCGGACGGGGGGGTTCTCGCGCAGGCCCATGTCGGCGACTTTGCGCAGGTCTGAGACGATGAGGTCGAAGTCTTCGGTGACTAGGTGGGCGGGAAGGAAACTGGCCGGAATCTGGATGATGTCGGTCGCGAGCTCGCGGGAAAGTTCGAACCAGAAGCGCAGCTGATCCAGGCGGCGCTCGTGCTCGGCGCGGTCGAGGAGTCCGTCGTACTGGCTGAAGGGCTGAAGGCAGATGATCTCGATTTTTCTTGCGTCGCAGAGTTGGCGGATGTGTCGAGCGGCCGCCATCTGAGCTTGATGCGAGGGTTCAGCGAGAGTAGGGTTCTCGCCGGAGAGAAAAAAGGCCAAATCGGCGAGGTCCTCGTGGAAGAGCTCGATGCCTCGGTACCCGTACTTTTGCGCAGCGTCCACCTTGGTGGTAAACGAGTGGTTGGCGTAGCACCGGCCAAGGGACATGGAGGTGATGCCGAGCTTGCAAGGCATGTTGATAACGCTTGGAGGAAGGATTGGACAAAGTTCAGGCGAAGTGAACGATGCCAGAGAGCAGCCCGGTTGCCACGCGTGACTCGACGGCGGGGGAAAATGTTGTTGAGTAATGTAGAGTAAAGATTTAAGCAGGTATCGCAGTGTGGGCAAACAAACCGACGCCTAGAATATTATAGGGCTAAGTGAATCTCTGTGGGCTGTGAATATCTGAGGGCTAAGTGAAGGCGTGTAAGAGGAACAGTGGGAGAGGGAGGATATCCGGAGAGACTGGTTTGCAAAACCTGCAAGGGTAATGTATAAACGGGATGAGATCAGATCGCAACGAACTGGAAGGCACGTAGAACCCCTCCGCCGTCAATTCCCTGTCAAGAAGATGGCACTTGGTAGCCCGAAGGTGAGCGGGTTCGCCGTCGGTTCCTTGCCGGACCTGTCCACGTGTCCCTGTCCCGGCCCGGCCGTCACTTCTCACATCCAGATTCCATCACCGAGAAAGCGGATTGTCGAGCCGGAGCTTGCCGACTGAGGAAGCAGCAAGGCCCCATACGCATGTCCAGCTGTCAAGGACACACTGATGTGGGCGAGGCGGTCTGCTCAGCACAGATTGTCTCAGCAGCGGGGGCATATCGAAGCGCAGCCGCGAGTCAAATCAAGACAGGGGGTAGCTTCAACATCACCGCATCTTCTTGCCCAAGAGAGTCCAGAGAACACTGGCACTACAAACTCCTGCCAGGGCGGTGTACAGACATTCCGGTTGTCACGGACGCGGCAGGCACCATGCAGCCCCGGCACGCAGCTAATTAGATTGACGACAGGGCCGAAGATAAGCGGGTTACCGCGTGGCCAGTGCGGCAGAAGAATTAACAGGCCAACAGAGAATCGAGGAGGCGGAATGATACTTTTCCCCTGGTATCGAACGACATGTTGCCATTGGCTATCATTGTCGATCATGCATGCCTGGGCTTTTGGAAGTTGGTTGCAAAGAATGGCTCAGATTGTCGATTATTTCCGAAAGGCCCGGGGTAAAAACTAAGGGGGCCCGAGGGCCAAAACAGCCCATGCCTGGCCCTGTGTCCTGTGCGAATGCAGTTTGATGGCTGGATAAATATTTAACCAGTGGGAACAGGACACGCGTGCATTGGATGTACTTGTACCTCAAGCCGAAACCCGACACCATTCCAACAACCAGACTGGGATGGTAAAATATTCAGCATTTTTCCCCCCCCGTACCTGCAGCAAGGCAGCACAACATCCGCTGCACATTGCCGTCTGTCCGCCGCTGCAGCAGTGTCGTTGTTTGCCGCCTAGGTGCGTCCTGTTCCACGTCACACCCGCTCGGGCAGAGACGGGCACTCGCAGGCTGAAACTACTTCCTGACCGGGCTATCGGGTCCGCTTGTGGAAGGAAAGAAGCCTGCCACCTGAGCAATAGTTACTCCGTCCCGCAATTGGCTGACTATCTCCAACACCTCAGCTCCACCAGTTCCCAGAGTCCCCATCGCTGCTGGCTGGAACGGGTGAGGTGATAGGAATTGCCCCGATGAGGCCAGCTGGGCCACAGTGGCTTAAATGCCAGCCTGCCAGCGTCACCTAAGATATAGGCTTCGCTTAGGTGTGTCCATTGATCATTGATCACTCAACATTACGTCTGGCATCTTGTGTGTCTGGTATCTTCCATCATCACTCTTTTACCACTTGTCCGCAACAAACTCTCGACCTTTAGATATATATCTCGACCTTTCCTGTCATTTCTTCACTTAGCTGGCGTTCTTCCCTCTTTGATTTGCCCAAGACCGATTCATATAACAGCCCTTCGCCGGCATGTCAGCCACAACAACAGCAACAATGACGATTCAGGAGAAGCAGCCTTCGGGCTTACATCTCGAGTCGCATCTCGAGTCGCGAATTGACCGCCTCGACAGACACGGCTTCTTGTTCGGCAAGAAGCTCACAGCATCCATGTCGCCGCTCCTACACGACGTTGTGTACCAGGGGCTCGGCCTCAACTGGGAGCAGATCCGCCTCGATTCCACTGATATGGACCGTTTCCTGAGGTTAATACGCCACCCCAAGTTCTACGGCGCCTCAATCACCATGCCACACAAAGTCGCCATCCTCCCGCACCTGGACGAGCTCACCGAGGAGTGCCGGGACGTGGGCGCCTGCAACACGCTCTTCCTGCGCCAGCTGCCCGACGGCCGCCGCCTTTTCTGCGGTGCCAACACAGACGTCATCGGCATCCGCGATTCCTTCGTTCAAAACGTCCCGGACCCTTCCGTCTACGAGCACCGCCCCGCCATGGTGATCGGCGGCGGCGGCGCGGCCCGGTCCGCCATCTACGCCCTGCACAAATGGCTCAAGGCGACCCGCATCTACGTCGTTAGTCGCGACAGCAGCGAGATTGCCGCCGTCGTCGCCGAGTGCAACGAGCGGTCCTACGGGGACCGCATCGTCCACGTCGAGACGGCCGAGCAGGCGGAGCGCCTCGAAGGACCCGGCGCCATTGTGTCGTGTATCCCCGACTTCCCGCCCGTCACCGACGCCGAGAAGGAGTTGCGGCGTATTACCGAGGTCGTGCTGCGCAAGGAGAGAAAGGGCGCCATGCTGGAGATGTGCTACAATCCTTCGCCTTTCACGTCCCTTGGCGCGCTTGCCGAGTCTGAGGGCTGGCAGGTCATTTTGGGAACTGAGGCGCTCATCTGGCAGGGGATCGAGCAGGTGAGTCTGAGCCCCTGATATTACTCTCCCTTCCACGGTCTGTTGTTCCCGAGACTGGACTGCTAACGAGCCCTCGCTCACCCAGGACAAGTATTGGACTGGCCGTGATACCAGTGAGCTTCCTGTGGCTCAGGTCAAGGAGACAATTGCCAAAAGATTAGCAGAGATCTCCAAAAAATAGATCATATTTCGGACCATCTCTGTGAATATGGAATGCCCTTCTCGCAGTGCCTTTTGACTGCCTCTCGCTGGATCACATTGTTTCCGGTGACCGCACTTGCACCCTTCCCGTCCCACGTGAGAAGTGTCACACCATGGATGACTCAAGGTCATCCTGCCTATTGACGGCCGCACAAAGTACTCGACTCATTGCAGATATTGACAGTTCGGGCTCTCCTTGAGGTTATTTGTCATTAACGTTGTGAGAATAGAAACGCAATTGCCCCTGGCTGACCCTATTCGCCGGTCAAAGAGAGGTAGCCGGCTAAGAAACTCCCAGGAGGGCTTATTTCGCAGAGACTGCGGCTGGTGACCTCTCGCTACAGGACCGAGGACCTCATCCTAACCACTGGGGACGCCCCCCCAAAACAAGTTACAAGTACCTTAGCGAGTTTGTCCGTCTGAGGCCATGATAGGGGCGGCGGGAGGCGGAAGACCTGAGGGAAAAAGCATGTGATACTTTGTACGTGGTGTGTTTCTCGCAGTTCGTGTCTGCCCGACGGAGTTGATATTCTCCTTGTGGATGTAGACTGCATCTTGGCCCCAGGATCAGCAGACCTGGAAGGAGGCCGGGGACAGCAAGGGAAGAAACACCAAAGAGAAGAGAAATGGACAAAGTACACTCAGAAACAAGAGCTAAAACAAAGGTCTAGATGGCTAGGTTCCATTTTCTTCTCATTTCTCACTATAATAGACTCTCGTACAGCACCATGGTTCTGGAATCTTCGAAGTCTGCATTAAACGTGCCTCGCCAGCAGACCCGTCCAGGGCTTCGACTGAATTGCCCACCGCCTCACCGCAGCGATCATACACGCTCCGTCCGCTCCAAATGCCCCCTAGCCTTCTCGTCCACAGTAGAAACCGACCCATCTTCCGCCCCCGCCGCGCCCACCTCCTGCATCCCAAGCTCCGCCATAAGAACCTTATTCGCCTTCCTCACCGGCTTGATCTCAAACAGTCGATCCATCGACTCAAGCGGGATCGACTTGGTCTCCGGCACAAAGTAAAAGACAAAGCCAATGCTCAGAATCATCAACGACGCAAAGAAGAAGTACACCCCATACGACATCTTGAGAAACATCTGCGGGGTAAACCTCGAGACAACAAAATTCCAAAACCAGTTATTCGCCGACGCGCTCGCCTGGCCCAGCGAGCGGGTGTTCTGGTCAAACATCTCGGAATTCACGACCCACGGCGTCCCGTTCCACGAGGGAGTGTAGAAGGCGGTCCAGAGATAGAAAAAGAACATGGCCGCAATGCCGCCGCCTGACAGGCCGCCGCTACTTGACGAAGAGAACGAACCAGAACCAGCGACCTTGATGTAGGCTCCGATGAACCACATGCACAGGGAGCCGCCCGCAGCACCGATGAAGAGCATCCGGCGCCGCCCGACGTGGTCCACGAGCCAGAGCAGCCAGATTACCGTCAGCACCGTCTTGACGACGCCAAACACGCCCGTCGTGAGAAAGCCCGTGTTGGTGCCCGTGATGCCGATGCTGCGGAACACGGTGGGCGAGTAGTAGTTTATCGCATTGATACCGCTGCCGTTTTGAAGAAGGAACAGCATACCGCCGAGGAAGAAACGCCACTGGACCTTAGGCTGCTTGAGCGCCAGGAAAGGCTTCCAAAAGCCCTTGCCGACGTCCCTTTCGAACCTCTCAATGTCCCGGTCTATGTACTTGACCTCCTCAAGGATATACTGATCGGTGGGCTCGAGGTTCCGTATCCAGCAAAGAATCTTCATGGCCTCTTCCCTGCGGCCATTCGCAAAAAGCCATCTTGGACTCTCCTTGATCCAGAACACCCCAATCAGCAGCAGCCCACCGGGGATGAGCTGAACGGCAAAGGGAATCATCCACTGGGACCGGGTGGGCGCCAGAGTCGTGTTGACGCCGTAGTTGATCCAAAACCCGACCAAACCACCAATCTGCCAACCGAGCTCGTAGATGCCCACAAGCCGGCCACGGACGGCAGGAGGCGCCAGCTCCGAGATGTAGATTGGCACCATGTTGGATGCGCCACCCACGCCGATCCCCGCTAAAACTCGACCGGCCAGGATGGGCGCAAGGCCCCTCTCGGCGCTCGCCGCAAGCATGATGCCCGCCCCAAGGAGGAAGACGGCGGCAAAGACAAACAGGGACTTGCGCCGGCCGAGAAAGTGGCTCGTGCAGTAGGCAAACAGACTGCCAAAGAAGGCGCCTGCTTGGTAAACCGAGACAATGTTGGCCTGGAGAAGAGCGAGGTCGTCGGGGTCATAGGAGGAGAAGTCGAATTCCTTGGTGAAGGATGGGAGAGCAAGCGTGGTACCAATGAAGGCAGAGTCGTAACCGATCATGCAGGACGCAAACGAAGACACGGCGGCACAGGCGTAGACACGCCAGTTGTAGACGGCCTTTGGCGTCGGCCGGTCCTCCTTGAGCGCAAGGAGTGTCATCTTGGGGGCGTCTGTGTGGTGAGGGTTGTCCGATGGACAAGTGTTAGAGGGCACCCCTTGGGAAGATGCTCAAGGTCTGGGGAGACTGGAGCTGCTTTGGTGATCCTGGGATATCCAGATTTATAGGACGAGGCGATTGCCGATTTGGTTGATTACCCCGGACGGAAGCACCCCAGGATTCCAGACACTGGGGACTCACTCCGTTCACTTCTCCATGGGGAAGTCGCATGCTTTGGTGCTAGCAAGACAATGCCTCCGCATGAAAAATGTTGAACCGTGGAGGTGGAGGGGAAGCTTGACACACGCCGCGGCCGCGTACGCCGGGGAACAGCGAAGGCAGGTTTCGAACGGCAAATCATATTTTTCGAGAAAGCTAGTATTGTCGATCAGGGCATCCCCGCAAGTCGCAACTGGGAGTAGTTTGCTACCCCGATCCTAGTACGAGCCCCACACCGGGAGCCCGGCCGGCACTTGGGATGAATGCTCTGCCGGCGCGCTGTCAACCCTGACCGCCTCCGGCTACGTCAGATATGCCGAGGAAGAATGGTACCCGGTCAAACCCACTTCACATTCCATGTGGCTCTCCGTCACAGTTGTGGTTTGTGAGCCCTATAGCGCCGATCTTCCATCCAAGCAGCGAGACTTCAAACCTCCTCTGAGCGCTCTGAAATTGGTGGTAAGGGCGGTGGTGGTGAGCAGCGGCAAGCATCACCGTGTAAGAATCTCCAGCGACGGCGACGGCGTGTCAGTAAGAGCACGGCCCAGCTTACCGGCGCCGCGGACGAATACCAACCGACAGAGTGCCTTGATGGTCCCGGGAGAGCCAGGTCGTCAGGCAATGGAACGTTGGGAAGTGGCGTTTTCAGGAATGCACGTGGCTAATTGTCAGGGCTCCTGCGCGGTGATGTTGTTGAGCCGGGGCTCTAGTCGCGCAAAGTTGGAACGTCTATGGTCGTCAGGATATGCCTTGAAAACCTCTCGTCTCATCAGACGGCGGGGCGCTCTGCGTCCGGTGAAAAGCTCAAACTGAGCAAAGCCCTGCTCAGGCAGCAGATCCAGCCCGTCCATTACCAACCAGCCCCTATGGGATTCCTTCCGGACCTGCTCCAACAGTGGACTATTCAATGTCTTGTACTCGAGCTCTAGCACGACGCCACCCGTGGGACTCTCCAGCCACTGGGCGGGGACCGTGAAGTCCGGGGCTGGGCTGCCGCCAATGCCGTGCGTCGGAATGCACGAAATGATGATTGTGGGACGTTTGTAACCCTCTGGCCAGGAATCATCGAGAGACCGAATGATATGAAACCTCGTTGTCCCCTTGGGCCCGTAGATGGAGTTGAATAAAGGCAGCCCGTTACGGGCCAGTAACGTCTCGAAGTGCGAGACAAGCTTCTCGGCATGAGCAAGTGTCCGGTTGAAGATGAGGATATTCTTAACCCCGAGCTGCAACATGGCATAGACGGCTGCCCTGGCCATGCCACCGGCTCCGACGATGAGCGCGGAACTGCTGGGCCTCACTGCATTGGCGGGAGAAAGGCCGCGACGGATACACGCTCGAATACCAATCCAATCTGTGTTTTCTCCATAAAGGGCCTTCACCGGGCCTGCCAAGTTTCTCCCGTTGGATAGCAACGCATCGTTGGGGATGCTACCGTCACGGTTGAGATTCCGCACAGGAATCAGTGTGTTGACGGCACCAATCGCCCGGGCATGTCGGCTCAGGGAGTGTGTCAGGCTGATGATCTCAACCTTGAAAGGCAAACCGACCGAGGCACCAGCGAAGTGAGGGTCGTTGACGAGGTCTTGCAAGCTCGCGATGGTGCTTGTAGATCGAGGCTCGTAGTGATGGGGGATGCCGCAGGCCTTGAGAGCCGCGTTGTGCATGGCTGGGGACAAGCTGTAGCTGACATTGGCGCCAAAGACGTACAGTCTCATGGGGTGGTAGTAAAAGGATGAGTACAGAGCTTGCGTGGCTTCCAGGGCCGTCAGCGACGGATACGGCAAATCGGCGGTATCTGGGTTGGCTTGGTCATGATCTCGCTGCACGCCTCGCGGTATAACCGATGTAAGAATCTGGTTGAAACATGCCGACGTTCGCCCAAGGACACCCGTGTTGTACGCTATTAGCGGCAACCTCGGGCCCGGAACCGACTCCGCAGCGTGGTGGACAAGTCGTACGTCAAAATTGTCGGCAGAGCTGACGGCGGTTCTGGTGAATCTTGTCAAATTGCAGCCGGTGGCCTGGGCCTTTTCGTAGTATGAGCGCCAGAATGAGGCACTCCAGGGTGGTGGATCGGTGTCCTGCAATTGGAGGTTGCCCACGACTTTGCAAGCTCCCTTGGCGGTGATGATGTCGGACAGGAGAGAGCTGTCAAGCCTTAGATCGACGGTGATGTACTCGGGCGCGAGGCGTATGCCGTGTCGAACGTACGAAATGTACAGAGCTCGCCAGTACTCGTCGGAGAGCGCAGCGTGCGGAAATGCCACGTGAAGTAAGATTGGGATGACTGTATCCCGTCTGACCTGAGCCAATACACGGCTGATGTCGCTGGCTCGGTGAGTCAGGATGTCGGGGGACTCCCGCAGATGACTAGCGTAATTGGTAACGAGATCATCCACAACAATCTCTATGGCATCGGCACCAACTTCGAGCTCTTGAATGTCCAGGTCACCTCGAGAGAAGGATGAGAGCGACACCGAGATAGCGTAAGTGAAACGTCTCTCCTCCACGGGAACGCCTGCCAATGGGAAGGCAGACTCAATGAAAGGGATGGCGCCGCTCGGCAGGATCAGCGAAAGGAACTTGAGGAAGTGTCTCTCGGCTCGCTTGAGTGTGAGATACGGGGCGGTAGGTCGATCAGGCTCGGCCGTGGGCGAGGGGAGGCGGTCGTTTGTGAATTCGCTCGGCATGGAGTTATCCTCGGAGACGTTGAAGAATTCAAAGTGCGTGCACTTTCTGAAGAAGGTGCTGGTCGCGCCCATGATGTCGCGGGCTTTCTCGAGGGTCGCAATTCTGAGATGACTCTGGATGGCTTTTGGGTCGCGGAGAACATAGATGACAGGGTTCGTCTTTCCCAACCGCTCCAAAGCCGACTGGAGTTCCCGCTCGATCCACGAGCAGACAATGACGGCATTCTTCCCATGCCTGTCAAAGATATCGTACAAGATGCTGAGCTCGCGACTCTGGCAGGCTGCAGCGCCATAGGCCTTCTTGTAGGCTGGGCTGGAAAAACCTGTGACCTCACGAAAGGCCATTTCGAGATCGACGACTTTGCGGTTCATGGCAGACGAAGCGATCACGGCCAGGGTTGTCTTGCCGGCACCACGAACACCGGCGATGACGATAGATGCGTCTGCGTCGTAGCGAGCCGGCGCGCGGACGGAGGCTGTGTGCGCCGACGGCAATTGGCAAGCCGACTCGTACTCTAGCAGGTAGTTAGTCGATAACTCGGGTTGGCAAGACAGGGCCCGGGCAGCCTTACCTCCGGGAGCCGGGGCGGCTGAGAATGCCGGCGTCGCGTGGAAGGAAGGTAGGTGGGCAGCATCTCTGCTTTCGGCGGCCAAGAACCGGGGTGGTGGGCGCGGTTCGGGGCGTGGCTCTGGCGGCTGGCCGTCCCAGGACAATGCCATGGTCGCATAGGACCGCTTTACTCCGGTAACGACAGGCGATGTCATGGCGCGGTTGACAATTGGTAGTCAACAACTACCGAGCAAGCGGGGAGCATCTACGGTGAGGTGCCGATTGAAGTGCGCCGAGCGAAATGTGTCTGACAGTCCCCAAGTCACTGGTCAGCGGTCAACCCGGAAGCCTGAAACGGCCTGTCAACGGCGACAGCAGACATTGGTCACACGGTCCAGCTGAATGAGGGACTCGAGGAGAAGACGGGTATGGTTCCCGTGGTAGTCTTGCAGTTGCTCCGGGTTCGTTTGTGCCCATCAAAAGTCCCATTACTGGATGGTGATGGGATGGCCGAGCGATGCGCGAACGCACGGATGAGACGAAAAGGTTGCCCACTCTTTGGGACAGTGGAGTGATGGACATGGAAGCCCACAGACATGGTGGGCTAAGTGCAAATGTCACGCGCGGGGATAATTGTTCAACCCCCGGAAACCCCACTCGTTTAATCGCTTTTCCTCATCACAACTTCTCTCCGCAGAACAACCTCAACTCACCTGCGAACCGACCGGGGCATGCGCCAGACGGGCCTGGAGGCGAGGGCAAACCATATTCTGTCCCATCGGGTGCTGTTTGAGTGGAATTGGGCCTGCGTTCGCCGACAAGGGCTCAAGCGGGACTCGCAGCATCGGTACCTTGCATACTATCGACAGTTCGACACGCCTACCCCAGGGTAGCCCGTCAAACACGGCTGGCCTGGGCTCATCCAGAGCATAGACAGACCTTTGGGGTTCGCTCCCCAGAGCTTCCCCGCAGATCTGGCTCGTATGGAGCCACTGCCGGCTCCAGATCCAGCCGGGTCCAATCAACCTCAATCATATCCGAAGACGGGAAACTGGTGCGGCGGCATTGGCGTCTCTCGACCCGGAGGATGATCCAGTGTGACGGTGCAAGGCAGCCCTGATCGCGAGGCTAACGGATATGTACGTCGATGACCTTGGCGTCGGCACGAAACTGTCTGCGTCGGGCCGTCCGACGCATCCGCCCCCTTTGCCATGCCTCCGAAGCGGAAGCCGGCCGAACCCGAATCATCCAGCAACCCAAACATCGTGTCCCTTGGCCGACCCGAGGGTCTCGAGCCCACGGCACAACCAGCTCCCCCCAAACGGCAGAGGGTATCGAGAGCCTGTGATCAGTGCCGCGCGGCCCGAGAGAGGTGCGATGGCAAACAGCCCTATTGCTATCCCTGCATATCCCAGAGCAGGCCGTGTACCTACGAGGTGAGCCCCAGAAAGAGGGGTGTTCAGACGGGCTACATCCGCACACTTGAGCTGGCTCTTGGTCTAGTTTTTGAGAAAGTGCCCGGCAGCGAGGAGACTCTGGGTACTCTCGTCGGCCGGGACGGTCACCAAGGACACCTGATCCTGGCAGGGAAAGACCCTCTCGGCGCAGAACGTCTACAGAAGAGGTGGCGGAAGAGCAAAGTACACAGGGGGATAGACCGCATCCTCTCTGGCGAGACACTCTCCTCCTCAGTACAGGGCCATGGCGGGCTTTCCCCTTCGGCGGACGCTAGCGATATCGAGGCCAATGTACCTCCGGCACGCAACAATCCGGCTTCGGTAGCGCCAGACACGGAAACTGTCGCTCAAGAAACACTCAGCTCTCGACGCATGAGTTCCGCACATTTCCTGCCAGTTACCCCGAGCAACGAATCACTAGGAAACACGCGATCGCCAGCAATGCCGATGGTCGGCGTGTTCAGATTTTCACAAGCTTTGCCGGAGCATCTCAAGCTGCCTGCCAACCACTGGCGGTTGCTTGACATTTACTTTTCGTACACCCATTCCTGGCTCCCGATTCTCCAAAAGCAAGATCTATTTCAGGCATCCTATCTCTATCCAGACCAGGGGCTGGCCATCAACCCAAAGAATGCTGCCTCTGCTGTCCACGCCGAACTATGGGCTGCCCTCGCGTTGGCATCTGTCCAGGACGCCGCCAGCTCAAAGCCTTCCCCATCGGATTCCGCCGACCCGGCAAGCCCTTTCCCAGCCGAGGTCTATGACATTGCCCGCGCGCTCCTCCCGTCGGAGCATGGGCCATTTCAAGTCCACCACGCCCGCGCTTTCCTGTTGCTCGGCCTGGTCAACCTTGGGCAGGACAAGCTGTCGGCCGCGGCGCTGTTGACTGGCTCAGCCATTCGCATTCTCCTCAACCCAAACACGCTGCAGCATGGCACCCAGGACAGAGACGGGTCGAGATTCAAGCTGACCTTGATGTCTTGTTTCCTGATCGACACGATCCTCGCGGTTCGGTGTAATCAACCGCCACACTTGAAGGCCAACGATCTGGCCGCCTTGACGTTGGTGTCGGAGAATGGGGCGGACCAGTGGGAGCCGTGGACGCCCTGTGATGGTTTCGGGATAGGCAATGCGGGCTCTCGATCATCTCGAAGCTCTGCATTCTGCTTGAGCACCTTCAATCTACTCTTCGTCATAATGAAGGTGGTCTCCGGGGAAATGGCCGGAAGACGGCAACCAACCTTCTCGAGTGAGACATCGAGTACTTTCGTCGCTGAACTACAACACGTGGTAAACGGCAACCTGCAGTTTGGCAGCTTCATCGTCTCACCAACTTGCGGGAACGCATCGGTCCCGACCCCCTATGTTGCTCGAGTCACCTACCTCTGGGCTAGGGCGCTGGCGGAGCCGCAATCGGAGATGCTCCTGGAGCTGCTCCATGACACGCTCGAGCAATATCAACGCATTTTTGGGCGGTGCGGCACACCTCCCTTTCTTTCCGCATGCATCGCATCGTTTGCGAACGATGAGTATCTTCTCCGCTGTAGCGAGCAGAGCCGACAAGTCCTGAGACGCCTGGTATCCACCTATTCCCCTAGGCGGCTCGAAGACAGGCAACCTTGTAGTGTTCGCAACTCCCCGCCCGATCCTCTTTTCCGAACAGCACAAAATGCGCCGGAACCGCTCAGTTCAAACCGGTTGTCTGACTCGAGCAACACCCAGCTGAGCTATCCGTCTCCCGTTATTCCGTCCCTCTACAACAGTTCGACGAGAACACAACACCCCCAACCGCAGGCGACCAACAGGGAGTATGAGGCCTTCTTGGCCCCAAACATGGCGAACATGGCAGGCTCATATGACCACCGCTACTTCGCCAACCCATTATCAGCAACCGTGCCCACAGGAGGCAACAACATGCACATGCCGCGCCACCCTGGCACTGGCATGGCCGCCGCCATGTCCGGAGCAGCAACCGCAGTCATGGCCTCGACACAACACGAAAACCATAATCCACATCCACCAACTCACCATTTTATGAACAATCCCTCGGGACTGGGACCCAGCCCGGATTATGATGCGCTCCTTGCCGACCTCGCCTCGATCGAGTCCACTGATGCGCTCGAGGTTGACCCGCAGTTTATGACCAACCTTGGCTTTGCACCGGGGTGTGACATTACGGAGATTTTGACGCGCGATTTTGGGGCGGCGTGATTTTGGATATGTATTTTCTACAGCGGATTTCTCCCCTGTGAGATTGGTTGGAAACACTTGTTTTCGCGCATTATGAATTAGAAAAGAACACTGATAATGTCTGAAATCATAGTGGAAATGGATGATTGGAATGAATGGATATTCTCTCTTGTTTCAATTGAGTCGGATGGGTAAAGACGGTTGAGGTGGACATGCCTTGCCGGAGGAAGGGGCAGCATCCATTGATAAAGGCAACTGGGTCGCTACACTTCAAAAACTAAGGTGGCAAGATGGCCGAGCGGTCTAAGGCGCCACGTTAAGGTGAACCCTTAATTCCAATCTCCCAAAAGATTCCGTGGTCCGAAAGGGCGTGGGTTCGAATCCCACTCTTGTCAAAACTTTTGCCTGCCTCCAACATCTTATGTTTTTGATCCGTATGTTGTGTTCCTACTTTGAGCTGCGACTCAGCTTTCCTCTTCCCTTCGGAGGCGTACCCAAGCAGCTTTGCGATGCTCTATACCGGTGGAGACGCACGATTTCAGTCTTGCCCCGTCCATATCACAACGAGCACACTCCAGTAAACTTGGACTCGTTAACGGGGCCCATGATTCGAGTTCGGTGCGTGGGCCTCGATTTGTCGTCTAACGGAGCATAATCATGCCGCTGCCTTTCCATATGAAGGAAGTGATGGACAATGTTCCGTTTGCGTGCCCTTTGATATCCGTAAGAGTCCTTGCCATTGCTAAGCTCTACAGGTTTGGGACGCAGCTGTCCGGGCCGTGGTAAGTACCATTGTGTCCCATGTCGTCATGTGACAAGGACCAGAGAGGGCAAGGCGTGACGGGAGACCCGTCCATCGAGTAGCGAAGATTTATCCTTGAGATTTGTCCGACTTTAGCCAAGCGAATTGGAGACCTTCGGTTCGGCGCCCTTCGTACATGAGCAGGTTGCATAACAGAAACACGCGGCAAGAACGCTGGTTTCCGCGGAGCTGGCAGGTGTTAGCAACTTGGCATAGATTCGGGAGGCACGGAGGGGCCAGCAATTGCTATGTTCGGCGACGTTTCCAGCGATAGTTCTCCGTGTTGTTGTGCGATCCAGGAGACTCAGATGTTGTACACTATACAGTAGTGCACGCCTGTTACAACAGGAGACCAGAACAGCGAAACCGTTGTGGTCGACTGCGGTGGGGGACGACGATCGGCCAAGCCCATGCCACCTACCACTCCGGTAAATAATGGCATCTGTATCCGTAGGCACTATTACGTATCTCATACTACCTTACCTTGCATTGACGTTTTCTGCATTTTTCTGCATTTGCTGCTAGGCGCCGCCTTGCTTGCCGTCCCGGAACCGCGGGAGACGTCCCCAAGAAAATGAGGAAGCTGGAGCCCAGGGAGAGAGACTCGTCCGCTGAAAGTGGCTGAAGCTGTTATTTATCGCTCTGCAAAGGAATTCGCATCGAGTTGGCCGCGACAAGTGGAATGATCATCCTCCAATCGCCGGAAACTCCACAACCTGCTTCTCCATCAGGAAGGTGCATCAACTTGGAATAAAAAACCCACTTGTGTTGGTCAGATAAAACCGGGGCCCCAAACCCCTTTTTCTGATTATTGAGTTCACCAGTGTGTAGGAAAGCTGGAGAGGCGGTCCTGTCCCAGTCCCACACACGCGGAACCTGGGAAGGCCGATGAAGCCGGCAGTCCTCCGTTTTCGGAAAAGCCCAGACATCGTAATCCGTCATCGCAGCATCAGCTGTCCAACAGCGATGCTAGCGACCGCCATGGTCAATTGCCTCCAGCTCGTTCGTGCGATCGCCACTCCCGTCCGTTTGCCCGTGGTCAGCTGAAGTGTGCACCCTTTAGACTTTTTTTGCTGGGCAAATTACGCATGCCCAGCCGGCACTCGTGGCGGGGAGTTGTCAAACCAGCAGCGGCTGGTGCTTGGTTCACCGCTTGGCAGCGTATGCTTGTTTGTCAGGCGACGCGCCGTCGCTGGCTTGACTTGCAGCGTGGCGCCAGCTCAATGACGAGATGCCGATCTTGCAGTCTTGGCACCAAGCCTGCTAGCGCCTTGGAAGATTCGATTCAGCGCCACGAGATCCCTTGGCGTTTTCCAGCAGTCGTTCTGTTTCAACTTCGCAAGAACCATCCATTCACCAAGAACGTGAGATGAACCATCGCCAACGACTTTTTCAGCACTCCGACACGCAGGAATCTGGTAAATTAGAGACCCATACCTGATGAGGTCTTCTCCCAAGTTAGGGGGTGGGTTGCGGGTGCAACCAACGCGGCCAGATTCTCGCTGTCCTGGAATTGGGCCGATTCATCCAATGTTGCAGAGATGCGATCTGTGTGTAGCCTGCCCGTTGGACAAATCGGGGCCTTCCCTAGATGCAATCGCACACATCGCTTCGGTGAGCACTCGTTTCTGAAGAAGCCTTCTCCATGAGACCAGGCCTTGCTTCATCTCCACGACCCGGCCCTTGCAACGTGGAAGAGAACCTTGCGGTTGTCGGAGCACTGCGATGGCGCCTCAACGGGTATGCGTGGCCTAGGACCCTTTTACATGATTATTCCCGTACTTCCATTGAGCCGGTGCCAGGGCCCTTTTGGGTTTACCCCAGACATTGGACGACGTCCCCGCCTCAACGATCAGCCCAGCACCCAACAAGCCACTCCGTCAACTGGGACCTTAACCGTCGAACAGGTCACTCGCTAATGGCGGGTCAGGCCTTTTCTGCAGTGCGAAGGCGTTCCCCAACGGATCACATATCGGTACCTTTCTCTAGTGTTTCTAGCGTGAGGTTTCGTCATGAACAAGCGTTCGTCATCCCTTGCGCGCCTCGTCCGGAACCGCTCTCAGATTTGCAACAAGCATTGCAGAAGATTTTTGGGGCCTCGAGGTGGCTCAGATTGGTGGCAGGATCCTCTCTTCCTGTGCTCCACGCCCCCAGGAGACCCCAAGTTCTGCATGTGTGCTGATACTCTGGAAGAGAGCATTCTTACCCACATTTCGAGCCATCAAAGCGGATATTTTTTGACAATGACAAGCCTAGAGATGCTCCACGTTTGTCAGCTTTCCCACGAGGTGGGGCCGTCCATGACTTGTGGGGATATGATGGTTCATGGTGCTGGCCCGTTATTCGCCCTTCTCATCTCAACAGTTAGAGCTTGTGTTCTCTCGAGGGAAAGCTCAGTACGGCCTTAAAGCCAGTGCCGGCAAGTTTGCTGTCCCCGTGGACGCCAGCATGACTTGAACACAAGCTCGGTAGATTATCCGACAATCCGAAGTCACAAAGTGATTGTTGGAAGACCCCGCCGCAATATCCCATCCAGCCGTGTAATACCCTGGGATATTGGTCGGACGAGATCCATATGTCCCGGGATTTGCTGCTCGACCCTATCAGACAGCCACCAAGACCGGGGATCTGTACCGAAAGTTCATGTCAGCGACCACGGGGTGGGTGGGTTCGGCGGATGAGAGGAGCAGGCCCGGGCTGCTCGACCCGCCCCTCCACTCACTGGCGTGCTCTCTGATTTGACCATGCCCAAATCACTGGGGTTGCTCTGCACACAAGACCTAGTAGCAAAGCAAACCCGGGCTGGTGTGGGTGTTGCGCAGAGCACTACCCTACAGAGTATATGAGGCACGTCACCCCTTGGTCACTGTTTCACCCCAGTATTGCTCCTGAGGAAACTTTGCCCACCTTCGTGCCTGGCTGCTCATCGCCTGCCGTAACTCTCCGCCATAGTCAAGGAGTTTGGCACCGCCGTTCAAACAATCAGCTCGCCAGATATTGTCATCGTTAGCGACCTCGACCAACCGAGGCACAGCACAATGGCCGACGCGGTGAACCACACGGCGGCCGAGAAAGATCTTGGCCACACCACGGGCTCTGCCACTTCGTCGAACGGTGTGAATGCGGCCCACCACCGCGGCTTCGACTACCGGAATCCGATGCAACACCTCCACTCCGACAACGAGCCCCGGCTGCCCGCCTTCGGTGGTGAGTTCCAGCCCGGTCTCTGGCGGCCGCAAGAGCACCGCAAGTTCGCCAACCCCGCGCCGCTCGGTCTCTCCGCTTTCGCTCTTACCACCTTCGTCCTCTCGGCCATCAACATGAATGCGCGCGGTGTAACCGCGCCCAATGTTGCTGTTCCCCTCGCATTCGGCTATGGTGGTCTCGTCCAGCTCCTCGCGGGCATGTGGTAAGTTGGGATGCCATGAACTAGCGGTAACAGTCCGTTGGGATCTGACACATGTTGCTAGGGAAATGGCTGTCGGTAACACCTTCGGTGCCACCGCTCTCTCGTCCTACGGCGGTTTCTGGATCGCCTACGGGATCCTTCTCACCCCTCACTGGAACATCACGGGCGCCGGCGGGCCGTACATGACTGACGAGACCAAGGCGGTCGACCCCAAGATGGTGGACTCGGCAATCGGCCTCTTCCTCACGGGCTGGTTCGTTTTTACGACTATCCTGCTGCTGTGCACGCTGCGCTCAACCGTCATGTTCTTCCTGCTCTTCTTCACGCTCGACCTGGCCTTCCTGATGCTCGCCTGCGGCCACTACGCTAGCGACAACGGTGCGACCGAATCGTCCCACAGGCTTACTCAAGCCGGTGGTGGCTTTGGCATGATCGCGGCCTTCTTGGCTTGGTATAATGCCTTTGCCGGTATTGCCGATAGCAGGTGTGTATCCCCTCCCCCTTTTTCGCTGCTTCATTTTACTCTTCGCCGCTGTCGTCGTCATGACTTTGCTCGGTCGTCCAAATTTTTCTTCGCCTGCCGGGACCTAGCGTCGGGTGTGGTCGTTGGCTAGCATAAGCCAAGCCCAATCAATGGCACGCCACCAGCGTCACCCAAGAAATGCCCAGCTTTGCCCAGCTTTTGAGCCGCATTCGATGGAATGGTTTGGCTGACGCAATTTGTTTCTCTTCTACAGCAACTCATTCTTCCTCATTCCTGTCTTCCACTTCCCATGGTCGGAGAAGGGCCGCGAGCTCCGTCTCGCAAAGTCGGCTAGCCGCAACACTACGACGGCTGCTTAGATGGTATATTTTTTTTGGGGGTATTTTGGGTTACAGCTTTTAGTTTTGGAAACTTCTTGATTTTTTGGGTTGCGTTGGTGCTTCGGTGTGGTGGTATTCGCACTCGCTAATGTCCGCCAATGTCGTCAAACGCTCTTGACATGCGGCGCAATTGTGGGTGCGCAACTGGGAAAACGCCATATGGGGGTTGGATCAAAGCCGAAATGATATCCGTTTGTAATATTTACCCACCAAAGAGAGATGGACTTAAAGACCTCCCTGACTCGGATGTTGTTTCTGCGGATCTTTTGACGAACGTGGAGGTTTGGACCACGAGTCGTGATTGCACCTCCACACGTCTCCATGCTGGAACACGTTGCCGGGTTCTCTTGAAAGGCACCCGCAATGCTTGGAGAACTGCCGCATACTACATCCTCGTCTCGACTGTAGCGCTTAACGACCTTTTTTATCGGGGAACCCGCTGTGTTTTCTGCTAGCAGTTTCCCAACAATTTTCTTGAGAGGATGGACTTTTGGAGCGAGCCCAGTATTTCGACTCCATCAACATTTCTACCGAAAGGTACCACCACTTTGCCTTTACATGAAGAGGTCTAAGGCAGTAATGCAAACTGAAGTAAATTGCCCTCTCTCACGATGCATCATACTTTCTAAGCCTTTTTCTTATCATTACGTACGCCTACGGCTTACAAGCGCTCGCTCTATATCGAGCTACACCTCGGATAGTGGGTCCGCTAGCTCGGCCCTATATCGTGGCTTACGCCAGGTGACTGAACGACCCGAGCGAGCCTGAGTAAGGCTGCGTTTTGAAAAGCGAATTGGCAATGACGGTTTCCTTTTTTTCCTCTCGATGTAATAAAGACCTGGATTGGCGGTGATGTCGCTGCGAAATGTTGTGTGGTAGGAGGTGCGTCGTTTTACTGGGCCTGGGAAGTCGAAATACTGGGCTCGTTCTGGAGATGCCTATCTAGGTACAGTACATCCGTACTGTAGAACACAATTTGGTACCTTTGCAAACTTTTACTGCAGAAACCCGATTGGAAACTCCGACTTCATGCACACGACGCCAAGACATATCAGACGGACTTCTCATTGTGATCGTGGCACCTTCCTCAGTTCCACAGGATCATTGAACTGCGGGTGATGAGGGAAGGAACGTATCATGGTGTGATGCAGTCCAGGAGAACTGAGAATGGAAGGCACGAAATCCTAATAACCCTTCCCCCCCACGGCAACCTTCCTTCTCGTCTCTCCCCCCGCCCACCTTTCTCCCTTTCCAGCTACGACGTAGGCCTTGGAAAGCTGACTTTGAACTAACCTCTCCAGCGCCTGATCTCTGCTTGTCAAGAAATCGGATGATGGGAGACAGGTCAAGCAGAAGCAGTATCTCACAAGCCGTCCCACCCTTTCTTGTTGTGCTGTCCCGACATCGTGCAATTTGCTCGTATCGGACGCCCACAGGCAGACAAGCATTCGATAGCAGCCCAATATAACCTGATGTCCGCTTCATCCCAAATGAGAGGGGCGACATCCGTGAATTACACGACGTGTCTAGACTAAAAATCAAATCGGAATGCGTTTGCCTCTTCTTCGACTGTTAGGCTCATTCTGTGAACACTTGGTGCTGCAACTCTAAAGCCTTTACGTGTGTTTAGGTATAGATTATGATGACAAGACAGTGTACCCCCTCGATAGTGTTTCCCAGCATGGTTCTGATACCCAGCACAGCAATCTTGTACCACCGCCTCGGTCTGTCTGCTCAAGCGAACTGCTAACCAGGGAGCAACAACATCAAAGCCCCATCCAGAATCAACGGTACGTCAACATGGCTTCAGAATGCTGCCAAGAATGGCACGGATCAGAGCTTCCAGGACGACACAGTCCGGTCCGCGAGATCTCGCCTTTATCCTTCCATCCCCGAGTCTATTAAACAGCACAAAACCCTCATCTCAATGCTAATGGACCGACCAGAGCGTCGACCAGAGCGTCGACCAGAGCGTCGACCATAGCAAGCCTCGCATGCATCGAGGCGCAGGCACGGCTTCGCGCGGCGCAGCTATCGTCATCTCCCTCCTCGCAAACTGCAAGGAACAAGGCGACCGAAGCGGAAGTGACCAGACACCTCACCAAGACCGCCACCGAGAACGAAAAGGCCAACAACAGCACCACCAACACGGCCACCACCCAAGCAGCAGTAGTAACCGGCGTCGAGTGCCGCACCGCCTCCTCCAACTCCACCAACGCCCTCCACGGCTTTGTGGTCTTCGCCACGAGCGGCTTCGGGGGCGACAAGTACCCCTAACGGCCTGCTAGCCCAGTACCGCCCTGATATGGTCGGTCTGCCGTCGACCAACGGCCCATGGGCCCGGCGCGCACACGGTGTTCTCCGCCGTCGGCGCCCGGTTAATGGACATTGAGAGCGTGCAGATCCATCCGGCGGGCTTCGTCGACCCTTCCAACCCGCAGGCAGCGGGTAAGGTTCTTGCGGCTGACATGTTGCGTGTTGAAAGGGGAAAATCTGCTGTACCGGTGGATGAGGTTTGCCGACTGAATGAGCTTGACACTAGGGAGAAGGTAAGCAAAGCAGTGGCGGGGCTGCGACCTGTTGATGATGATGAGGTGGAAAGGGGTTGTCTGCGTCAGTGGGATGTGCAGTTGCTGCTTGACCCGGGCAAGACACAAACAGGCCGCGGCGGGGCATGTTGGGTTCTAATCTGGGAAGGGACTGTTGCAGAAGAAGACGGTGCGGGGGCTGAACGAGGTCACGAGGAAGACGCTGCGCGGGTATGTCAGGGCAGTGCGTGGGGAGAAGAAGGACGAATTTGGGCGGGTCACGTTTGGGCACTGGAGGCTTGGTATTGTCGACGGCGGCGTGGACGTAGTCGACCACGACGCCGAGGTGTGTATCGGGAGGATGACGCCCGTCGCGCACTTCACCATTGAGCGGTGCCGTCTTCAACGAGCGGGCGCGAGTTAGTCGTCAGAGCTAGGGGAAGAACAGAGACCGATCCAAGGGCTGTGGGGATCCGGCGAGATCATAGGAGGTCTCCATCGCGATAATCGCCTTGGCTGCTCATCGCTGCTTGAATGCGTAATGTTTGAAGGGGTTGCTGGAGAACAGGCTGCGTTGGTGGGGACTCAGATGCATTCATGAACACCCCAAGAAGGACGAGGTACACTCACCTCCTGATGACCCCAAAAACGAGGAGTCAAGTTAAAACTCCTCCGTCCGGAACGCTGGAGGCCTGCGCGTCACAATTCGAGGACCACCACCATGGAGATGTCGGTGGTGGATTCAATAGCATTTCCCGGAAACGGCTAAGGTCCAGCTTCAGCTGTCGATGATGCCAAAAACTAGCCGAAGTTGACCGAAGTCCGGGTTAAGGGAATGGCAAGAAGTTCAAAGGTTATGACAGCAATATCATGTTCAAGTCCTGGGTCGGAACACGACAATGCCATGTTTGGCAGCTCCGGGAAATATCAGACAAGGAGAGGCGCTTGACGACGTCGCGAGGAAACAGACCATGCCAGCCCGAGAGTGTGGTGAGGAGAAGGGGATTGAAGATCAGAGAACTTCGGACGGTCGACCTCATCGAAGTCGAGCATTGTTGCTGTCTCAAAATCCGAGACATATTCCATGTCACCGTCTCGGAACTGCTTCCCACTGTTGTCGGCACATTGCCGGATTTATGGGCGGCGAAGTCATGTCGAAGCAAGGTCCGTAACGGCGGGATAAAGGGGCGGAGAAGTGGTTTGAATAAAACAGGAAAGAAGGTCAAGGGCCTAGTATGTTTGTCCCAAGGCCAATGGCTGAGTTCTTCCGGCATCCCAGTACCGATATTTTCGCGCGAGGAGGATCTTGTCACACTTGGTCAGCATGTGTTCGACAGTGTCTACCTACGTCTGGGAGACCAGGATTCCTGGGGGCGACAGCGGGCAAGATGGAAGTACACGTTCTTACTGCGGCCTAGTTCATGATATCCAAGGATGACTGATCAATTACGGACTGCCACAACTTCCCACGAACGGACAAACTCAACGGGCCACGGGCACCCATAAGTGTCGTTGATATTGTGAAATTGATTCAGGCGATCGTGCTAAAACTTCGACAGCCTCAATCTATGCCATTGCCGGAGCCCATGCAAAGCCCAAATCCATAGACGCCCCGAAGCACCGTTTTCCCCGCTGACTGAGCTTACCCTCACCCAGTACCTTAGTGAGCATACCGCTTGCCGTCCCGCAGGGTGTCGGCAAACTCCTCCAGAGGGCTCCTGATGAGCTTAGTCTCCTTCCACAGGTTGGGTGTGAGGAAGCCGTAGGTGTTGGAGACGGCGGCAAAGGTCGCCTTGAGGGTGTTCTCGAGGGTCTTGGTCGAGCCGGAGGACGAGGTGTAGGCGTCCTCGATACCGGCGAGCTGGAGGAGACGCTTCACAGCGGGAGAAGCGACGAGAGAGGTACCGCGGGGAGCAGGGATAAGCTAATAGATACCAGTTAGCACATCCCTAACCAACCCCCTTGTATTGCCGCTGAATCTGGTCGCCTGGGGCACTTACGCGGACGGTGACGGAACCGCACTTGCCGCTCTCCTTGGTGGGCAGAGAATGGGGGAGACCGAGGTTAGCGCCCCAGTACCCACGCCGCACGGGGATAACGCTGAGCTTGGCGATGATGATGGCGGCACGGATGGCGGTCGCAACTTCCTTCGAGGTCTTGATACCGAGACCAACGTGGCCCTCGGAGTCACCAATGATAACAATGGCCTTGAACCGGGTGCGCTGACCGGCACGAGTTTGCTTCTGTACAGGCTTGATCTGTTGTTTGGGGAAAAATGACCGTTAGAAACCCGCCAAATGCAAAGCCGGTCGGCCAGATCCCGCCATGCGCACCTTCATGACCTCATCCTTGAGCTTGGGCAGGAAAAAGTCCACAATCTGGTACTCCTTGATGGGGAGCGAGTGGAGGTAGATCTCCTCCATGCTCTTGATCTTGCCGGCCTTGACGAGACGGCCGAGCTTGGTGACGGGCTGCCACTCCTTCTCGTCGCTCTTGCCGCCGCCGCGACGTCCACCACGGCGACCGCCACGGCCACGGCCACGGTCACCACCACGATCGCCACGAGAAGCGAAGCCGCCGCCGCGGGCACCAGTTCCCCGATCAGCCATTGTTGTAATTGTCGGTTGGATTGTTGAACGGGAAGTGTTGTCGTCGCGGGACTCGGGTCGAACGAATACCTGGGTCGGTCGACGATTTTCGAGGTGGGGAGCTTTTTGCTGTGAAATTCTCGTGTGCCAAGCACCAACCCTAAAGTGGTGTGGGACCAAGATTGCAGGCCGCCATTGGTGGAGACATCAAGGTGGGCCCTGCAGCTCACCGCTCACCGAGGTGAAGAGCCAGATCATCACCTAACTACTTCGATTGAGGCGCATGTCACCAAGATACCATGGATGGTCATGAATTTTGATAGGGCCTCAAGCGCCAGCACAATGCTTTTGCCTATTGCTTGAACTTCATGAGACCAAACCGACCCGGTATAATCACAGAACCTGCAGATCGCTGAAATGACCATGTTGAAAAGCACAAACCGGACAAGGGAATAGCCGAGTGTTGCAGTTGCAAGGGAAGCGGCGTCGCAAACCAGACGACGCCAACATCACGCCTGGTAGATGTCCGACCAGAAGTTGCTCAACTGGCATCATATCATCCCGCGACCGGAACGCCTACCACCCGAAATACAGGCCAGGAAGAGCCGCCAACAGTGCTTGCATGCCATGATGATGAGCCCCTTGCGATACCATGCCAACCAGCCGAGTCCAAACGCCGTTAAGTGATTTAATCCCCCATGTTCCCGAAATTCCGTTACACCACCTCGCTCCCTCTTCCTGTCTCCCTCCCCTAATCATCCTGTCCCTATCTCTGTTTTCTAAGCGGTCGGGTTCGCGTTCATCTGTCCATTCGTCAGTCATTGCGAGAGACATCCTAAAACACAATCCATCGCCTTCCTTGCCTTCCGCTTGCCGCCTGGAGTGACAGTAACGTTGACGAAGCGCCGGCTGTACAGCTCGCGCTTATGGGCGCGGCCCTTGGGTGTCTTAGGCTTCTCCTGGGGTTCGACCTAGAAAGGCGGTACGCGCGCTGTGTTAACCACGGAAAACCGTGGTCGTCGGATCATGGGATGTTGATGCATAGGATCCATACCTTGGGAGTTTGCGATTTGACCTTGCCTGCGCGCACTTGTTAGCAATCACTCCTTCTCCGAGACCGCCGTGGCGCATGACGCCCAAGCTTTGAAGTCAGTAACTCACCAGCGCGGGCAAGGGAACCGTGAACTTTCCCCATGTTAAATATAAAAGTTGGTACTGAGCGAGTGATCAGAGACTCGTGTCTTCCGTGCGGCGGTGGTAGATTCGATGATTGAAATCCGGCAGGCTGCTGGGTGAGGCAGCCAACTGGGTGGGCTGTTGGCGCAAAATATAGGGTGGCCCACTGATGACTCGACGCCCGCGATCCACGGGTTAGGGTTAACTATGTACTGCAAACGCCACATCACCTGCGACCTGGTTTGCAATCGCCGCGGACGCGTGTCTCTTCTGAACTGCAGTGTATCAAACTCTAATGAGGTGTAAGTCATCGCCATTACAGTGGGTATCATAGGTTCATCAATCTCTCGCAGCCACTGCTTCCTCCTCATCTCTTCCCGCTGCCGTGCTCTGAGTCCCAGTCCTCCTCAAGACTTCCTCCTCATCTCTTCCCGTTGCCATAGTCAAATTCTCGGTGCTTTGCAGAATAATTGTTCCTCCTTCGAGCATGGCATGTCCCAGACCTGCCATTACCATTTCCCACAACGCCGGGACTTACAACTATGCGCCAGCGTATGGTGTGGGCTGGCCAGTGGCAGTGTGCCCTTTGTTCCCTCGCAAGAATGCCATCGTATGGACAACAGCAAAGAAGGTGAAGAGCGCCCAAAGGAAGAAACCGAATGCAATCGCCGCCTGCCAAGAACCGCAATAATTGTTGCCAGCGCAACTACTGGTGGCGCCGTACGAGGCCAGAGTGATGGAGCCAGCGAACCAGAAAATGACGGTGATCCACTCGATGACTAGCGCCGCGAGGCTGTGGTAAAGGCGGGAGAAGTAGAGGGGCGTCAAGAAGAGGTAGGCGAGAACCAGCAGGGACCAGAGCGAGTTGAATAGCATGAAGCCTAGGATGCTCGGCGTCCCCCAGCGCCATGGGCTGACAACTGTAACATGGTTAGCAAATGGTATTATTCGAAGGTCGCTTGATGTGTTGACTACTCACGGTAAGACGTCAAGCCTAGCTCTATGACAGCAAAGACAGCCGTAACGGCCTGGGCGATAGGTACGAAGCGCTCCATTGCGGCGATGTCCTTGACAGAGCGTGCTGTCAACAGTCGGAGACTTCGGTGTCTCGAAAACGGGAGGTTGTTGAGAGACTTATTGAAGCAAGAGAGAGTACCTGGGTCTGAGCCCTCCGACGGAAAGGTCCGCAGGTTATATATCTTTCTGGGTTGTCGCCTGTCGTCAGCTTCGGGGTGTGCATTGTCTTGCTGGGGAACAAGCTCACGGAAGGAGGGATGACGTGTTGCAGGTAATGTGAACTCCAACCTCAGCCCGACAGCCACAACTCAGAGTAGGACAGTTAAGATCGGACGTTCCAACACCGCTGTTCTGGGCTTGGTCAGAAATGGAGTCAAACAAGCAGGACAGAAGAAGGGGATTACAGCTCTTCCTGCTTTTGTGCAGGGACAGCGAAGGATACCCAGAACGGAACAAATGAACGAAGCGCTCTGACGTAATCGCTTGGACCATTGCAGACATGCAGTGATTTCAATATCCGTTTCCGTTTCCGCATAAGCGCCGGCTGAAGAACCCTGCCAAGCTTCGGACGAACAGGTCGGAGAACCTCCGCCATCACATCTCTCGGTGTGAAACAATGGGATGATATTTTGGTATAAGACAAATTACGGTACAATCGCCGTAACAGCTGGACTGGCTCGGAATTGGTTAACGTTACCTCTGACAGTTAGAGCGAGCCAGGCCAACCCCGAACAATGACCGTTGCATGGAAACTCTACGGTAGCCTCACCAGATCAGTTCACAAGTCATACAGCCACTTCACCGCAGCTCAAGAAATTGGTCATGGTGATGCTTCCAAAAGGAGCCAGTGCTCAGGAAATTTGCAAGACCACAAGGTACCATAACCATCCGAGAGCCACCGAGCGGTTTCTACCTCCGTCGGCATAAGAAGTTCCTAACGTACATCCTGTTAGCCAGCAAGTCTGACTGCAAGGTAGCTCAAAGTCGAGCGGTGAGGTATCCGTGCGTCCAACCGTGCAATACAGGGCGACATTCTGCAAATGTGAGTGCTCTCAACGTGAGGCATTCCCGGTCTTCGCTCCAAAGGGACCTGCCGTGGTCAGGGATGGCGAGACAGTTGCTGCAGAGAAGAGAACGGAGGCTCAAGCTGCCTTCTGATACTCAGGACACATGACGACTCATGATGAGAAGCAAGCCCCAGCAAATTCACATGAGCCAAAAAACAAAGTCGAACTTCCAGTCCGAACCAGGCAGGAGGGATGCCATCCGCACTCCAGAGGGATCCTCTTCGGCCACGCCCCGGGGCTTACGTTGAAGCGCCAAGGCCCAACTTTAACACCGTACTACACCTGACTCTGTGTTGGACTCATTTCCCTCCTCGACAACAAACTCGAAGACGGAATGGGGAGGGTTTCAGAACTAGCCAGACATGCGCCGCCGCCGCTGCCGCCGCCTCTGCCACCGCCTCGCGGAATGCGGCGGGGTCGGTTCATCCCAGCAGTGGTTATCTCGGCCGTGATTCTCCTCGGCGCCTTTCCGCAGCTGCGGCCCAACCCCGACCGGTCATGCCCAACTTCCGACTCAGCCGGGCACTTCGCTTATCACGGCGAGCATGTGGACAGAACCTCACCTTACGGCATATTCCCGTCGGAGACTGACCCATTCCATCTCATTCCATGCACCCCAGCGACATTACCACCGCCGCTTGATGATAGCAATCCCGGGCAAGCTTGGGCTTCTCGTTTTGACCGCAACCCGAGCCATTGGAGCTGGGCCTCCCCTCGGAACAAGGGGAACGGCACCAGAGGGGAAGATCCGTATGCCGGGCGCGGGATCTACATGTGCGGATACCTGGACGTCCCCCTCGACTACACTAACAAGTCCGACAGCCGGATCGCCCGCCTCGCCGTGACCAGATTTCGAGTCTCAGGCCTGGCACGAGTTGGCGACAAGTACTAGCATGTCTAGCGGTAGAAAAAGTGAGAGGACAATTGCCATTGAACCTGGCGGACCCGGAGGTAGCGGTACCTTGTACGCATGGCGTGCGGCAGAGACCATCAGCGCACGTTTCAGTGATGGCAAGTTCGACGTGCTGGGCTGGGACCCGCGGAGCGTGAACGCCTCGCTCCCCGCCATTGCCTGCTGCCCCAACGACGCGAGCCGGGATCGCTGGAGCCGCCTCACATCGCTTCACTACACCGTCTCGGCATCACCCCGGCAACAGCTTGAGCTGGTAGACGCCATGAACGCGGCCGTCATACGCGCCTGTTGGGAAAGGCACGGCGATCTCGGTCGTTTCGTGGGTACTGGGATGGTTGCGCGGGATCCGGAGCAGATCCGGATCGCGCTCGGGGAGGACGAGTTGACGGGATACCTGTAAGCTATGGAACGGGCATTGGCCAGACGTACGCGGCCATGTTTCCGAACAGCGTGGGCCGGCTCATTCTGGACGGTACCGAGTGTGTGCGGGACCACCGCCTGCGCGGGGGGTTTGGCTGGACGGCGCTAGATTACGCCACCGACGCCTGGCACGATGGTTTCTTGGGCGAATGTGTGAACGCAGGCCCCATGTATTGTGCGCTTGCCAAGCCGACGAAGGAAGACGGCCCCGCTACGCACCTGGACCTTGAGGCTCGCATGGATGCTCTGGTGGCGTCCCTTGCCTATCGTCCGGTTCCAGCATACCTCCCGACCAGCGGCCCGACCTTGGTGACGTATTCTCACCTTGTCGACCTGATATACGGCGCGCTGTATAACGCGAGGAGTTGGCCCGCGCTTGCTAGTGCGCTTATGAGCTTGAGGGAGGCAACTTGACGCTCGCGGCTCCTCTTCTCGAGACATCGGCGTGGTGGTATGATCCGGAGGCCCCTAGCTCGCCGACACCAGTTCCGGGGTCAGATAATGAGCTGGGCAACCTCGTTATCTGCGCGGATTCCTTTGACGTCCAGGATCCCGACGACCTCGACCGGTGGCTGTCGCTGTGGGGCAACATGACGACGGGGAACTGGATCGCGGGCAACTCCCGAATGTATGGTGTTCTTCCGTGCCGGCACTTTTTGACGTACTGGCCCCAGCCGGTAGGTGTGTATCGGGGCGACCTCAACCACACGCTCAGGCATCCGGTTCTGCTCATCGCCGAGACGTATGATCCGGCCACTCCGCTAGGAAACGGGAGGAGGTTGCTACAGGAGATGGGATGGAACGCGCGGCTGATTGTGCACCACGGATATGGCCATTCGTCAAGGGATACCTCGAACTGCACCGAGACGATGGCCAGGGCGTTCATCCTCGACGGCACCCTGCCGGAGGAGCAAGAGACGGACTGCTACGCTGATGAGAAGCCGTATCTCTATGGGGTAGAGAAGGTGGTCGCGACAGCGCTGCCTGAGACGAAGGATCCTGCCGAGGCCTGGCAGGGACACCTTGTGAAGCTCTCATTCTTGGCTCCGCAGCTGCTGCATGCCATGTAGTGTCTGAGCTTGGGTTAGATGCTGAGGCAGGTATCAGGTCTCAAGATATGGATTGATTTGCGTGATGTTGGACATCGCGGTTACCTTGATCTTTCGTTGAGTAATGTGTTGGCCGGGGGAAGAGGGCCGGTCATGTCGACGGCCGAAGCAGAAAACTGAAGACCAGTTGAGGGATTGGGAATGTCCAAATATGGTAAGTGCGCAAGCCGGTAGTGACATTCGGAAATTAACTGAAAACCACTAGTTATCTACGCTCAACCCGGATGGCTCAATTTCAATTGCTATTTATATGATCATTGCTCGCTAAGTTCAGGTGGCTTTATAATTCCCTATTCAGCTAGTAGCTATATCTACTTCATATAGTTCTAAGAACTATAACCAGGATCAGCTCATTATTTATTCGATATAGTACTAATTTATCATGCTAGCCTATAATAGCAATGACTTACACAATGAGGTGGCTGCATTGATGCACAAACTACCTTTTCAATTAATTTCCGTATGTCAATACTGGCTTCCGTAGTAAGGCCATGTCCCCGGCTAAGATAATCGCTGTTTTACGTTCACGTGGTGTCGCGCAAATGACGTGTTTCACTACTCAAACGATTTCGGATTCACTCAGCTGGGCGCCCCCACTCCACATCGCGCCTGGTGCAACAATCAGCGTTCGTAACCAGGCCACTGGCTCTCAACCATTCCTGTGCCGTCTGTTCGTGTCGTACATTCGCTAGCCTATAATTGATCCTTCGTCCTAGGAGGGGATCATGTGGTTACTTGAGAGCGAGTTGTTTGAGGGTGCGTTTGCCGCGGTAGCTTTGCGCATTCGATGACGGTAAACTGACAGAGGACCAGATCGGAAGCTCTGGTTGCGCCCAGGGAAGACCTACCTATTTGGTCGCACTGTAGCCGAATGTAGGTTCCGTCTCGATGTTGTCTGTGCGTGGAGCGTTCTCAAAGCTGCTAACTCTAGCTTTCCGACTTCAGCGGGCCAACTTGCCATCGATCACAAGACCATCTCTAGGAAACATATCACGATTCAGGTTGAAGATGTCCCTGAGGGCGGCGGCGTACGTTGTCCCTGGTATTGTTGGCTCTCTGCTGGCGCGTTGTGTTGTTGGTCACTGACCTGACCTCTACGCAGCGTAACCTCCGCTCACGATCCACCATTACGATCAAAGACCTTGATTCAAAGAAGGGGACGCTTCTGAATGGCGTTCAGATACGCGGCCAGAAGAAAACGCTGACAGAAGACGTGAACGAACTGAAGTTGGGCCTGTGTCCCCAGCCCTTCCGGTACGCCATGATTTCGAAAACACTGCAACAGTTGCTGACGTGTATCTCCTCATTTTAGTATAAGATGGCACCCGATCGTCCTCAGTTTCTCTTTCACCGCAAAGGAACTGAGCGCAGATCCTTGGACCAGACTCCGCGACAGCTTGGAGCACCTCGACATCAAGTACTCGGCCGAATACGAGAGAGAAACCACTCATGTCGTCTCTAGGAAACGCAATACTTCGAAAGGGCTACAGGCGCTGGTCAACGGCAAATACATCGTTACCGATAGCTTCATCAGTGCTATCGCAGACGCAGCTGAAATTCCAGAAGATGCAGAAGGGGCGTCCAGTGCCTTGGAAGAGGACTTCAAGGCCGCTTGGCCGAACCCCATCGAGCATTTGCCCCCACGCGGTGAGGAGCCCTCCGACCGGCCGCCGGAAGCCTACTCCCCTGATGGCCGGCGAGCCGAGGTGTTTGACGGATACATGTTTGTCTTCTATGAGAGGAAGCAATACGAGACCCTCTGCCCCGTCATCTCCGCGGGAAAAGGCAAAGCTTTGTTTAGGGAGGTGATACCAGGCGAAACAGATGTCGACGAATTTATCCGATATGTCAAAGGCGTCGCTGGCGAAAAGGGGCTCCGGTCCTTTGAGGATGGCAGCGAGGGCAAGGGAGTGGTGGTCGTGCGGTACATCCCAAAGACCGAGGACTTTGAGTGGTTTGCCAAGTTCCTCACTTCGTTTGCTCAGCGGCTTGACCATCGACCCATTGATCAGCGAGAATTCCTCGAGGCCATTCTTGCCTGTGATGCCTCCATGCTATGCCGCCCGCTCGAGGAAGCCAGCCAATTCGATGCAGCGGGATCTGGAGACCGCATGGACCTTGACCAGCCTGCCCCTCAGCCGCAAGAACAGCAGGAGCCTGCCGCAGAACAAGAATCTGCGCCAGCTCCGCGCCGAGCTAGGGGTCGGAGAGCAGGTAGAAGCCGATTTAAAGGCTTCGATTTTGATGATGCCGAGGAACCTCTCGAGGAAAGCGCTTCGGTGCAGCCCGCTGAGCCTTCTCAGGTGGCAGCAGCATCTCAAGACAGCTTGTTCGTATCCCAGCACCGGGAAGCAAGCATTCCTTCAGAGGGGGATGCACGCGACGCTCGGCACACTCGCCGAACTCAGCGAAAACGTGCTCTCTCGCCACTCCCGGAGCAAGACAGGTCAACGCTGATGGATCATATCGCCCCAACTGCTGCAGCAGTCAAGCGGCGGCGAATGGAGTCTGGACAAGAGCCTGTGCCCCCGCCCCTTGAGCCCGAACCAGAGCCGCAACCAAACGAAGATGAAGGAATGGTCGCCGAGTCACCAGTGGAAAAGCCGAAGAAAGGCAAGGGAGCAAAAAGCAAAGGCAAAGCCATCAAGCAAGATGATGATATTCTCGAGCTTGCGCGCCTTCAGCGGGAGGAAGCCGAGGCCCAGGCGGCAGCGAAGCGCAGGGAGCTCGAGGAACTCCCCGACGACGGTATCGACTATGCCGCCATCCGGGCGTTGCACATCATCGAAGAGTGTGAGGTGCATTTCCCGGATCCTGGTGCGAACAGCCGCAACCGGGACCGGGACATCGCCGACGGCCGGTGGGATCCGCGGTGGAACGGCCGCAAGAACTTCAAGCAGTTCCGCAAACAAGGGGAAGCGCAAGGCCGTCCGGCGCCCCGCATCATTATTGAGCTCGAAGAGGTCAAGCCGAAGGAGTACGGCATCGGTGATGACTACTGGCTCGAGGACGAGGAGAGCGGGCGTCGCAAGAGGGACAGTCAGGCGCGCAGGGATTCGCAGACCCAAACCCAACAGCAAGCATCATCGCACGCCGGGCTCGACAGCTTGAACAAGGGCAAGGGCAAGGAAAAGGATCAAGAGAAACCCAGGCCTGCAATGCGCAGAACCGTCCTAGCCCTCGACAGCAGTGATGAAGAGGAAGCGACCGAGCTTGGGACGACGGGACAAGACGACAGTTTCGTGCCTGAGACAGAACCGCCGAGGAGTCGGGCGGCAAAGGCGGCCGAGAAGGCCAATTCGCAGCGTGGGCGGTCTCAGACGCAGACGCAGACACAGAGCCAGGCGGCGACGTCGTCGAACAAGCGGTCTGCTGCGGCCGACTCGGGCAGCGGACCAGCAGCCAAGAGGCCACGGATGGGATTTAAGCCGCCGAGCGATGATGAGAGTGATAGTGAGGATGAACTCAAGTTCCGCTTTGGAAGGCGGAGGTGAAGCTAGTCTTGAGGCGGTTAGCAAGCAGTTTGCTCAGCGAGATATTGCAGTTGATGTGACGAAGAAATCAGCTTGTCTTGTGAAACGGCTGCGCCTTTCTGGTCGATTGGGTATCATTCGATCAAATGTGCTTCCCACCAGGGAACTCTGTTTTAAGACAGGTTTATGGTACAATGAAATCATCGCAGATTCCGCGCTTGCCCGGCTTGATTTGACGTCCCTCTCTAGATTCCAAGCACCTCACACCCCGAGAACTCTCACAAACTAATCCATCGCCTCCATATCTGCCCCAGCTCTCGCACCACCCGCCCTCTCACCCCCATCCTCCTCCTCAGGCACATATATCCCCACCAAACAAGCCGCCAACATCCCCTCATAATTCACCCACGGATGCACCTCCCCAAACAACTTCGTCCCGTCCCTCCCAGCCCCCCTCAACAACTCGGGCTCCCCCCCAGGGTGGAAAGCAAGGTACGGCGTGATGTTGTAAACCCTCCCGCCCAAAACCGTCCACGCGTCCTTTCCCCTACGACCTGTCATCTTTCTGAGCATGCTCGGCGTTACCCGCAGGTAGGGGGTGCCTGGCGGTAGCCCCCGCAGGTCGGTTGTTGGGTTGGTGGAGAGCCGCGCCCAGTCCAGCGGGGAGTGGCCCGGCGTGAGGACGACGGCGCGCGAGGGTTTGGTCGGTTTGGAGGTGTGGGTTGGCGGCGGGGCGAGGGTTGAACAGCCTGGTTGCTGTTGTTGTTGGCCTCGGGCGGGGAGAGGGTGGTTGTTGTTGCGGAATCGCTGAGGAGGAAGCGCGAGGGAGGGGGAGGTGCTGGTGGTGTGTGGGCGGAGAGTTGGTGGCCGCGGGGGAGGGGGCATCATTAGGGTTGGTGCTGGGATCGTTGATAATGGGCCAGGGTCCACGTCTCTGTTCGGATTCGAGGCGTTGGGGGCTGGTTCTGCCACGGAGAGTGAGAATGCTGGGATGGAAGTGTCGAGGACGACTGCCGAAGTCTTGGGGGTGGTTTGGCCATCTCCGGCTGAATCATAGTTTGACGATTCGAGGTTTGCCGCCTCTGCCACTGGAGCCGTGTGCTGAATCACGGGCTGGAGAGGAGGTATCGGGACCTGGACCGCAGTCTGCCGGTTGGTTGGCGCGGCTGTGCCGTCTTCGCGCTTGGAGCCGTGATGTTCCGAACTGTCCGGCGTGAGGGCAGGTTCGGTCTCTGGCGTCTCCTTTGGCGGCGGCCCTATCCGATGTCGCGGAGGACCTCCGAATATGGAGGAAAACCAGGCCGGCCTGCGCATGCAGAATAGGACGACGGAGGCGAGAATCAGTGAGCAGCCCAGTAACGCCATGTCAAGGCCGTTCGCGGGATGTTGGTAGCTGATGTCGTATGTTATCGGGACATGTACCAAATCATGCGATCAAGGCCAAGGATCTCCAATAAATCGGCGGGGGTACTCAAGGAGTCACAGGTGACAAACTGGTTTGAGCAGTTGGCGGAAAGCGTTTCCTTCCTCCCCTATCCGTGAATGCTTAAGACAGCAATTTCTGGGCGAATTTCAATTTGATATGAGAAAGTTGATCACGAAACCCGCAGGTGGAATTGTTTCGTTTCAGGAGATTGCGATTCTCGAAATTCGATGGATGCGGGGCCGCCGCAATGAACGGTTCGGGAAGCAGGGGGCTCTGCAACGAGGGACCCTGCAGCATCACCAATTGTTGTCTGGCCAGGAGTGGATGGCTGAGCTCAGGGTTGGTGGGGTCGTCTGTTTTAGCGCTTGAAGTAAACAATCAATCGACATGAACTGGCTGAAGGGTACGGATCCGTACTCTTCTTTGAATTGGGCTTCAAGCCCTCGGATTGCAATTCTCATTCTCTAGCTAGATCAGATAGAAACTGGCGCTTTGGGAGAGACTGGCCAATTCCGACGTGTTGTACCTCCTCAGGTTGTACACAACCTGTAAGTCCCGGGCTAAGGTTGACCACTCAGAGCAACCCAAACAGATTCAGGGTTCAACCTCGCGCGTCTCGCTGGAATTGTCCAATTCCCGTCCCCGGTCGTCGTCCTCGACGCCGAAATGCCATCCCCTTCCAAAACAACCCTCAAAGCCGCTGTATCGAGGTGTCCAGCATCCCACCCAGCTGCCGACTCACAGCGTAATTCAAACCTGTCGCCACCACGCGCCGCCAGAATCAAACCGGCTGCGGGAATTTTAACGACGGGCACGACTGCTGCGGGCAGGAGAACAGCTCGCATCACCACCACAACAGCCGCTTGTTCAGCTGCCGCCACGACCTCGACCTCCCGCCATCCGCTGCGATTGCGCGACCAAAATGCCACGCAGACGTTGCGGGCTGTGAAACCAAGACGCGAGGCAACAAAATCGCCCGTGTTTACCGCCTCCAAGATGCCGCCGTATGAGCGACCGCCCGTTGCTGGGCATCGGCAGCCAACCGTCGCACGAGCTGTCAACAAACCGCCCCTAACCCCGAAGATCGCGGCACGAGCGCCAACATCGCAACAACCTCCCACCCTCGCAACAACACCACTCGGACGCCGTCCGCCTTCCGAATCGACCGTAAATGCCAGCGGCTCGCGCGACCGAGACGACTTGACGTCGCCCGTCTCTGCGTTTCTGAGCAGCAACATCACCCCGCGGTCTGGCTCGCGACAGAGTCGCGTCGACAGCGTCAACAGCACCCCGAATAGCACACCGAATCCGGATCGTAACGAATCGTTGGAGACGCGATCGGGCTTGGGCGTTCCGGGGGGTGATGACACACACAGGAAGCCAGCCTTGACGTTTAGCCCCCCATCAGAAGTTGGAACCGGCGCGAAACAAGACCGAGACTCGAAATTCTTCTATGCCTCGGATGCTCAAAAGCCGACGCCGCAGCCTACGAGTTCGAGGTCGCCGCCGGTACAACAGCCGAAACCCCCAACTTTCTTCTATGCAAACGGCAATGTGGCCCCTGAGCGGCCTGGCGCACCTCCTGTGCCGTTCTCTCCGCCCCTGACATCGCTCTCATCCCAGGACGGGCTGATGAGCAAGTTCATCTACGCCAACGGAGCCCCTGAGTTGCAGCCGGCAGCGAAGATCGGGCGATCGCCACAGACATCGTCGGGCTCGGTTGTCTCGACGGCGTCTAGGTTGCCCACGAGTAAGCAGGGAAGCATTCCGAGGGCTACATCGCCTGTCAAACACCAACAGCACGCTGCGCCGCCGAAGCCTGGCGGCTCTACCGCCACCTCCCCGCGGTCTCCTGGTCCAGTGATAAGTTCTCAGGGCAGCAATCAGCCGAGCTTGGCCAAAGTAGGGGCTGACACTCATGCTCGACCCAAATCCCACATCAGCACCAAGAGCGGCGCCACTCCCGAGCCCCCCGCCACCACGAGACGTGTGTCGGCCCAGAGCTCTGTTCCGTCATCTGGAAGCACATCCCCGTTGCAAACTCCACAGCCTGGGTTGACATTACCTCCCAACCCGGCCTCAGCCGGTTTTTCATCTCTGCTACAGGCTGCTGAAGATTTCGCGGGACCACCAGAGGACGCCCAGCAGCCCGAGTCCCTGAACAGCCCGACCAAGACATCATCGCAGGACGGACAACAGGCCACAGAAGATCTCGTAACCAATGCGCGGCGGGAGCGCAAGGTGCAAGACCTGGAAATCACCAACGCCAGCCTCGAGGCCATCAACCGCACGCTTGAGAGACAGTTGAGGAAGCAGACTGCCGAGCTGCGCCGCTACCAGCGGCTGTCTCGGTCCGGCAGGCTGAGCTTTGGCTCGACAGTGGCGGGAAGTAGGGTTCCCTCAGAGTCGACGGTGGATGGCGGGGGGTTGGCACGAGCAGGGATGGGCCTGGACGACCTGAGCGAGGAAGAGAGCGAGATCGCGGCCGAGGACGCCGAGCTTGAGGAGCTCGAAGAGGAGGAGGAGGACGACGGCGATGTCTCGGGCTCGGAGGCTTCCGGCGCGGGGGATCTGAGCCTCGGCGCAAACGAACTCCGGCAGCGGAAGCGGCGGAGGGATGAACGGCGGCTCCAGTTGGATCTATCCAAGCACCAGCAGCTGCTTGTCGACAGCCAGAAAATCAACCAGAGCCTCAAGCGGTGCTTGGGGTGGACCGAGGAGCTGATCAAGGAGGGCAAGCGCGCGCTTGCGTACCAAGTCCGCGTCAGCGATGTCGAACTGGGCGGGAGAGTCCTTGCTCCAGAGGAGGTGGAGATACGGGAGCGGGAGGACGACGAGGCCGCTGAGGACGTCACCCTGGGCGACGAGACAATTCACGCGGTAGACGCGCTCGGCGGGGGGTCCCTGGCTGAGGCCGACGCGTCGTCGGCATGGAGCAAAGGACCGCAGGACAGGGATAGTGGGATTGAGTTGACCGCTGACGGCGGGTAGAAACAAAACAACTTGACAGAGAATGATGGCGGAGTTATCGCAACATCCATACACACGGAGTACTCTCACCTCAAGGTATGACTACACAATTGTCAGAGACCAGGGTTGGGCAACGGAATAAGTGCAGAACAGGCGCAGAATGGGTGAGTTGGCTTGCTTTGCATTGCGCGGAATTACAAGGTCGCCAGACGCGGCTCTTCATAAAATAGGGGCGATTACATATCCTTCCCTACAGATTATTTTCCTTCTTTTCTTGTCCTACAGCTCACAGAGTCACCCTCCGGACGCCAGCGTTTTCTTTTGTCGGCCTTTGTGTACTCCTAGATACCCAGGCATAAAGGAAAAGACCGAGGGCCAACGAGCCTGGCGGCAGCAGGAAACCGTGTTTGGCTTTGGTTTAAAATGGTTTTGCATTTCTTGTGTTGGGGTTCTCCTACAAATGATGACTCCCTGATACCCCATCGAATTGTAAGAATGAGAATCTCAATCAACATCTCGGTGCAGTTGCGGCCGGGCTAATCTTCACACTATGAACGGATCGGTTATGGCCAGTAGCGTAGCTGTTTGGATCAAACTTCCTAGGGATACTCCGCAGGTATGAGACTTCACAAGGTTGTAACTACGGCTGGATAAATCCTGAACTCATAAATAGAGACCAGATGGGAACCTCTCTTACCCCAGGTAAGGGACTGCCAGGCTCGCTGAAGAATCAAACTCTATGTCGCATTAGGAGAGGTATATAATGCAGTGGAGAGTAAGAAGAGACGACGCCAAGTCGGCCATGCGTATCTAAACATTCGTGAACCATCCAAACCCACAACACTCCTTTTGCACAGCGCAGGTGTTTATCGAACCCTGCTGTTGGCCCACCAAACGATCGGCACAGCACAAAACAAGAGGACCATCGCACCCTATGACGAACCCTTGGGCACGTTGGGGGCATCACTGGCAGCTGCCGAGGCGGCGTCAGTCCACGCCTTGTCGCCGAACCTGTTGTTGTCGGCCTTTTCCTTTTCCTTGTCCTTCTTGTCCTTGCCCTTCTTCTTGGACTCCTTCTCCTTCTCCTTCTTCATGGCGGCCTCGGCGACGAGCTGCTCAAACGCCATGTAGTCGCCCTCTTCCTCGGGGCTGCGCTTCGCCTGGTTCAGGTCTTGTTAGCCATATTACTTGTCTTCGCATGGAAGAGTGCGGTCCTGAAGACTTACGTTTGCGCAAATATGCCCGACCAGGACGAGCGCCTCGGCGCGCTCCAACCGCTTGGACAGAGGCACCTTTTTGTCGTTGAGCACGGCGTCGCAGACATCCCGCAGCACGCTCTGAATCTCAAACTTGCTCCCGCGCCAGGCGGCCGTTAGAATTTTACCCGTCACGCGGCGCTCATACTCGGATTTTTTCTCGTCGGTCCACTCCTCCCCGCCTTGCTGTTCGAGCCGCGCCATCTCCTCCATGGTCTGCTGCGCATCGATAGCACTGCTAATAGTGTTCCACGTATCCTTGACCAGCGTGCCTTTATCCTTGATGCGGCTCAAAAACCCGCCCATCCCAAAGAATTTTTGGCTGCGCAGCAGCGCGGTGGCTTTGCTGACGTACGTCTGGCCGATGGCGTGCAGGATGTCGATGCCGAACGACTCCATCTTGAGCTCCTCCACCTCGAGCCGAGTCTTTTCCTGAAAGGCGGCCGTCACGTCTTTGCCCTTGTCCGTTTCCGTCCAGACCGAGAGCCGGTCGAGCAGTTTCTGGGTCAGCGTGTCGACTCGCTCCTGCCGGACGCGTGCTCGCTCCCGCTCGAGGGCTGCGAGCTGCTCCTTTTGCTCCTTCGTCAGGCCTGACTTGGATTTCTTGTCTTTGCGCTTCCCTTCTTGCACGTCAGTCGTGCTTCCTTCACGGCCGCTCTCGTTCGACGGCCGGTATTCGAGGGCTGGTCGGAGAGGGATCTGGGTGGTGCGCCCGCTGCGAGGTGTCGTCGCTCCGGAGCCGGGGCCGGGGGAGGGGGATTTTGTGTAGGGAGGCGCTGCAGCATCTGCTGCTTGCCTCCCCCCAGGCTTCTCATCCTCGACTACGACTGCTGGCACGGGCTGCTTCTTTTCGCTCGACGAGGCCGGGGCGGGGGTAGCGCCCTCTGCCGTCTTCAAGCTCTCTTTCATGGCCTCCTCTGTGCCGGGAAACTCGCCATCCTTGGAGGACTCGGCGGCCGCTGTTGCCGCCTCTTGTTCCTCCTCCTCCATGCCAGCCATGGTGATGTCCATGGTGGCAGTTAGATCCTTCATCAGGCTGATCTCGCCGACCCAGTCTATGAAGGCCTCGCCGCCAAAGATAGTTGTGAAGAACTCGGCCGGGTCGACAAAGCCCTCGGACGGGCGGGCGGATTCCTTGCCGTACTTGTCGTAGGCCTTGCGCATGTCCTCGTTGGATAGCACTTGGTAGGCTTCGCCGATCTCCTGGAACTTGGCGTGGGCAGTGGGGTCATTTGGGTTCTTGTCTGGTTCGCAGCCGGTCAGCTCGTGAACGCCCAAGGCGCAGGGAGATGGGCTCCTTACCGGGGTGGTGAACAATGGCGAGCTTTCGGTAGGCCTTTTTAATCTCGAGCTCGGTGGCCGTCGGCTTGACGCCAAGGGTGTCGTAGTATGATGTGTCGACGACCATGGCGGCGAGTGATGGCGCTATCCGTATGCAATGTAATGCAATGCGCCTTGGATGTCAGGGTCGATGAGGATTAAGTGTCGCCTGCTGCGTCGAAGCTTCCGAGAATGCGCCGGCCGTCAAGTGCACGTCAAGGTAAGGCGGGACCCGGACAGGATGTCTCAGTAGTGGTTGAACTTGGACCCTGGCTGGGTGGGGAGTCGAGGCTGAGCAGGGACTAAGTGTAGACAAACGATGTAGATCCAAAATCCACTCTGGACATCAACAGGACCGACGTGCGTGCAGCGCGTCAGCAAGCCTCGGTACTCTTCTCATTAACACAGTATGTTTTTTTATATGTCGCAGAAGCCTGTGAAAGTGGATGCGAAAGCAAGCCAGGCAACGCCCAGGACAGATTACGTATTTACCTTGGCGGCGGAAATCTCCGGCCTGCAACTGGACCCCACGTTGAATTGATGTGGTCAGGTGGGATCACTGGGGGGCATCATGCCGATGTCCGTCCTCCATCCTCGTCTGTTGTCCGGCGTCAACGTATTTTGTACAACTACCTTGTGCAGGAGAAAAGTACATATGTGAAATCAGGCTATCTCTATGTTATTGTTTCAATCAACCTTCGAATAGAAACAATGCTATTATTGGATCCCAACCGCTTTCATCCGCTCAAAACACCTCCTATACGCCTCGTGTATCTCAGGCACCTCATAGCCATACTCCGTCAGCTTGGAGACCAGCTTGGAGGTATCCAGCTTGCAGTTGCTGCGCCCGGCCTTGATGACCTTGGCCTGCTCCTCAAGGCTAAAGTTCCTCCAGGTGAAGGACGGCCGAACAATATTCCGGAAGAGCGAAAGCACCTCATTGTGTGAGATGGTGCCCGGGTTGGTGAAATTGTAGACGCCCACCTCGCCGTGCTCGGCCAGCAGGATCGAGGCGGGCAGCAGATCCGCCAGGATGGTGTTGCTGTTCGGGATGTCCACGACATGGTCATATTGGGTGATCTTGGTCACAAAGCTCCGCGGGTGCAGGTCGTCCGAGACGGGCATGCGCAGCCGCAGGATCAAGCAGTTGTTGTAGTGCTTGATGACCTGGCCCACCCCGATAAATACGGTCAGCATGATCACCGCGGAGCAAGGCATGACGCCGGGACGGTTACCTCTTCCAGATGTGCCTTGGTCATGGAGTAGAAGCTGCCGGCAAAGTTGGGAGGGTCTGCCTCGAGGAAGCCCGGCCCGTCCCAGGGGTGGCCCTCGTCGTACTGGTAGATGCATCCTGTGGCAAACACGGTGCAATGGACGCGTCGGAGGAAGCAGCAGTCCGCCAGGTTCAGCGTGCCGATGACGTTGGACCGGATCGTGGCCTCTCTGTTGTCCTCGCACCAGTCAACATTAGGGCGCCCCGTGCAGCCGGCCGCGTTCAGGACGTGTGTCGGTTGGATCCGGTCCAGCTCCTGAAGGACAGCCCCCCGGTTCTCCATCCGCACCGTGGTCGCATGAACCTCCTTGCCCTGGCCGTCGAGCAAGGTCTTGAGATGTCCTGCAACCCAGCCCTCTCCGCCCCAGATTAAGAAGCGGTGTTTCTGAGCCCCGTTTGTGGTGATGGTCGTCGCCATGGTGGCTCATGAGAGGATCGGTCGAACACCCGATTGTAATGCTCCTGATCTTGGCTGAGAATTGCGTGTTACAACCAATGGTAAGAGCAGTAGGGATGCTGCAGATTCCGTAAACAAGTCACGCAAAGCAGCGGACTCCCGAGGATGGCCTGGAACAGGCATGACAGAGAGGAAAGGAACACTGAGTCAGAGAGCCGAAATACCTTGTGTCGAGTTCAACACGGAGGGGAGTGGCTACGGTGGTAACAAGAAGGCATTGGAGCAGATCGCCCCATGCCGCGCCAGTAACTGGGCCAGCTCCTGCAAAACACAAGGAAACGAGGGGTATAGGTTGCCCTCACGAAGGAATAGGTTGCCCGATTTGGTGTCGTTTGTATGCCACGGCACTGCATCGCTCCGCGGTTCCGGATTGGGATGTGGTGTCCTGATGCCGCAAGCGGAGGTGGTCTGGGTCGTCGAGATCAATCGCGGCCCGAGATTGTGGACGCGACGAAGCCGGCGCTCAAGAAAACTCGTGAGCTGTTACCTCCATTGCGCCGTTGTTCTAGGCCGTTGCCGATGCTGGTAATCAATTCAGAGTTGCGCTCTGCACCCGCCGAGGACACTGCGAGTGCCCGTTATCTCGGCAACTTTACCACCGATGTCTCCGGTTAACTCGGACTCGGAGCATCATAGCGGAAGTGAGCGCCAATCGCATCCCGCTGTCCAGCTTAGGTATTGCTTCGCAGTGCGGCCCGCCAGCGGATTCGGTTCCGATATTAGTATTCGTGGCACCAGATGTGATCAAGACAGCTCTTGCACAGCCGGTTGGAGACGGCCGAGAATTCGAACGACAGGGCATCCAATGAAACTTCAATCCCCTTGAGCCTCGCCTACACAAACCAATTGACGAATTGAAACGCTGCATCTTGTCTCCGGCCAATGCAGAGTGGGCCCGTAACTGCCTTCAACAGTAAGCGTCACTCAGGGGGTGGTGCCCTCCCACTGCAGGCTGATGGAACACAATTTCCTGGTGGACCCTTTCTCCGCAATCTCACCATCTCACTGCGAGCGCGTGTTTCTCTCGGCCGAGACTCGCGAACCTCAAGGTAGCTATAAAGGAAAAAAGGGCATCCAAGCTCAGACGGCCTTACAAAGCGGCATCTCGAAATTCCTGGGCAGTCCTAACACCTTACGCCCTGGGTCACCGCCGCGTGTTTCGCCGACGACAGCCACCCCCCTCATCCGAACACCTACCGCTTGTCTCGACGATTTTCATCGACTAAAAGACTGACAATGGGAGCCGCTCAACAAATAATCTATTTTCTTTTTCACCCAAACCAGCTTCGGTCTATCATCCAATGGTTTGTCCTCACTCTGGTCCGCAATCGGCTCAGCACTTTGCGCTTACTGATTCGCCTTGCAGGAAGGTATGGCACGAGCCCGTCCACAGGCGCGACCCCTCCAAGGAGACTCCAACCGAGAAGTCATGCTTCCACTACCTCAACCTGACTTCGCGGTCCTTCGCCGCCGTCATCCAAGAGCTCAACCCCCAGCTCCTGATGCCCATCTGCCTGTTCTACCTGGTACTACGCGGACTGGATACCATTGAGGATGACATGACAATCGATATTAAGGAGAAGGAGCCGCTTCTGCGGAATTTCCACAATCACATGGAGCAGGACGGGTGGACATTCGATAAGAACGGGCCAAACGAGAAGGACCGTGACCTACTCGTGCACTTTGACGACGTCATCGCCGAGCTGAAGAAGGTGAAGAAGCCCTACTACGACATCATCAAGGACATTACTGTCAAGATGGGCAACGGTATGGCCGACTACGCCGTCAACGCCGAGCACAACGCCAACGGAGTCAACACCATCGCTGACTACGAGCTGTACTGCCACTACGTTGCCGGCCTGGTGGGCGAGGGCCTGACGCGGCTGTTCGTCGCCAGCGAGCTGGCCAACCCGCAACTGCTGGTGCGCATGGACCTTACCGAGAGCATGGGCCAGTTCCTGCAAAAGACCAACATCATCCGCGACGTGCACGAGGACTGGGAGGACAATCGGCGCTTCTGGCCCAAGGAGATTTGGAGCAAGTACGTCGACAAGTGGGACGACCTGTTCGCGCCCGAGAACCGCGAGAAAGCGCTCCAGTGCAGCTCTCACATGGTGCTCAACGCCCTCAAGCACGCCGAGGAGTGCCTGTTCTACATGGCCGGCATCCGGGACCAGAGCGTTTTCAACTTCGTCGCCATCCCGCAGAGCATGGCCATCGCCACCTTGGAGCTGGTCTTCCGCAACCCGGCCATCTTCGAGAGGAACGTCAAGATCACCAAGGGCGACGCCTGCCAGCTCATGACCGAGTCGACGCAGAACCTGCGCGTCGTGTGCGACGTGTTCCGGAGATACGCGAGGAGGATACACAAGAAGAACGACCCGAGGGATCCGAATTTCCTGGCCATCAGCGCCCAGTGCGGAAAAGTAAGTAATGTTACACCATTCTGTCCCATGAAGCTGGGCGAGCTAACCAGGTGCGTCGTTAGATCGAGCAATTCATCGAGTCCATCTTCCCCACGCAAGATCCCAAGAAGATCAGCCTTGCCAAGGCCAACGAGGAACCGGCAATGGAGACTAGCGAAGCCATCTTGCTGGTGTTGTCAGTGCTGTCAACCCTGGTGCTGATTGGGCTTGCCATGGTGAGTGGCCCTAACCCGGCACATAAGCTTGTCCATGATCCGCTATGGAGTTCGCATTGTTTTTTCTTGGCAGCAAACTAACTCGAGTGGTCAGATTGGAATTGCATGGTTCATGGGCGCGAAAATGGACAAATTCTTTCACGATTTTGATCAGTTCCTGGGTGGCAGCGTCAGGAGCTCAACGCCCATCGCCGCCGTGCCAGGCCGCGACGAGTTGTGAGGCTGTCTGCCTACTGACAGATCACGGTCGGTCGAGACGAGACATTATTTGTTCGCGTTCTATACGGTATCTCTTGTTAGTGACACATACCCTTGAATGTGCAAAGCGGCCATGTACAAAACGATTATGATGCGGACTGCCAGGGGGGCCATGGCGCCCAAATTCAGGACAGGACAGGAGCAACTGAGCATATAATACTAACATAATACACGCGGACTTGGTCGCCGTCTTCCCGTCGCGGATGACTTCCCGCACTTGGCGCATCGCGGTCAGCTCGCCGGGTCTGCTTCACCTCTGGAGGACATTACAAGACTCGGAAAGAAAAGCACGGATGTCAAATTGCAATCCAGTCCACTTGATGGCTGTGGTTGTGCCGAAGATGTGCTGATATGAAACCCCTTTTTTTTGCAAGTAGCCTGGTATCCAGGCACGCCCTCGGCTGGGTCAATCTCCCTCTCTGTTGATGGGATGGCCTTCTGGCGGGTGGATTGCGGACATTACATGACGATTGTTTGAATGCTTGGATGCGTATGCCCAATCGAAGCTGCCGGCCGGCGTATCTGGATACACGGAACAGAACCGGCCGGAACATCCAAGCGATGCCTGCTCTGGTGTTTCGCCTTGGCACGAGAGTTGTTTCGGCGTCTCGGCATAGAATATTACCAGGTATATCGTATTGTATTGTACTGTGCAAGTCCTGTCACGGTGACTGGGGAGATCTGCTCGCTGTCACTCCTTGTCGCCGGGTCTGTAAGGACAATAGTCGTCTCGTATCCGATTTCGCGCGTAGTTCAATCTCGCACTGGCTCTTTGAGTGGATATGGACTTTTGTTGGAGAGCGCTTCTTCTGGCTGAGTGGCTTGATCCACGTGTCCACGATCTGAGGCTGCCGGTCTGAAACCGTACCCAGGTGAAACGACAGGGCTTCGCTCCGATGCAGCCTAGGTCTCGGACCCTTGTTCTGGAAAAGGGGGACATGTCACGCTTGCGAGCAACCTCAGTTACCCGCTGTTCAATGCTTCTGTGGTGAATGATCATTGAAGCATGTCCCTTAAACCATCAGAATGATTTTGTTGGTCTTGGTGTATCTTGAGTTGGACTGCCTCCAACAGCAAGTATAAACAATGTAAACAGATTATTCTGTGCCCCTGAAGTGCCGTCTGTATCTCAAAACAAGAGATCTCATGTAAAGCCGTGCGTGAGCTTTGTATGTACAAGTCGAATGACGCACCAAACTTTCCATGCATCCGTCCATTTGGAATGCGTTGCAAGTATATACAGAACCTGCTGCCAGAGAAGAAAACAAATGCCGGTTGAATTCGACAACGTGACGAGAGCTCCCCTTTACCGGAAGCCGTTGTTAGCAATGAGGGTGGTCGTGCCCCTCGGCACACCCCTCGCCCTCGCGCCCGTCTGCTGTGCAAGCTCCTTGATACGGTTCGCCACAGCTTGCACGCCCGTGATGCCCTCAAGGGCCATCAGATAGGCGGCGATGCCAGCGACGTGGGGAGAGGCCATGCTGGTACCGCTGATGGTTAGGGTGTCAGTGGTGCTTCTGATGCCGACGCTCGTGACATCCCTGCCTGGGGCGAAGACGTCAACAAGCGGGCCAAAATTGGAGAAATCGGACATCGTGTCCGTCAACTGGTCGATAGACCCGACCGTGATGGCGGCTTCGGCAGAGCCGGGCGAGGTGTTGGCCGTATCTGTTTCTTCGTTGCCGGCTGCCACGACAGGGACGACGCCGGCGGCTTCCACTTGGTTGATGGCCGAGTTGATGGCTTGGCTGAATCCGCCACCGAGGGACATGTTCATGACAGCTTTGCCAGATCTCCCCGAGGCAGTGGCATTGTCAGCCACTGTTGCTGACGTTAGCACGGAAGTCCTTTGTATGGTTGATAGCACGACGATGTCTTACCGAATTGCATTCCTGCGATCACGCTCGTGCGCGAGCCGCCACCATCTGCACCCAAAACCTTAACTGCGACAAGTTGCACCTTTTTGGCCACACCGAATGTCTTGCCACCGATTGTGCCGGCAACATGGCTCCCGTGGCCTTGGTTGTCCGTGTCCTATGCGAACTGTGAGCGATTGCTGTCCTATAGTGAGGTAGGGCACGCTCAAGGGAACGGCTACACATACCACATTGTCGATGAAGTTAGCGCCAAAGGTAGCCCGGCCCTCAAACTCCTCATGGTCAACCCTGATGCCCGTGTCTACAACGTAGGCCGTGATCCCCTCCCCGGCACTGTCGTCAAAGACATAGGTCTCGGCGCCCCGGGCGGCATGGCTGATGCGGGCCAACCCGGTAGTTGCCTGGCCCTGCATCTTCCTCGCATTGAGGCTGATATAGGCATCCTGTTCGATGTAGCTGACCTCGTTGGCTGCGTAAATCTCGTTGACCAGCAAGTCGTCAGCTTCGAGAGCCATGGCGCGCCACTTGCCGATCCGATAGGTGTTGACGCTGGTCGATAGGAGCTTGCCCGTCATTGGGCTGCGCTTGCCGATGTTACGCTTGGCTATTGTCTTTATGACGCTGGTCTCGTGGGCATCGATTTCATCATCGTTGAAACTGTTGTTGTACACCACGATGTAGCGGTGTGGGATGGCGTTCTTGGTGTCTGGATTTGAGATGGGGACACCGAGGTATAAGCCCTCGGTCTTGTTGCTCTCGCTGGAAGTTGGGAGGCCTGATACCCCCAAGGCCGCGAGTGCAAGGGTGAAACAAGTGAGCAGTCGGCCAGCCATGGCTGCGGTATAAGTCGGTTGTTGAGGGTGATCCCAAGGAATGTACAGAATGATAGAAGTGAAAAAACAGTATCCGCCTCAGCGAGAGCTCCTGAGCCAGGCAAGGCTAAGCGAGGGAAAAGAAGAAGTTGTAAGAATATGCTAAATCCAGCGATGACAGAGCTGGCTATAAAACTGCGAAAGACCGAAGAGAAGATGACAATAGAAGGGTTAGAGGTAATTCCCAGTAGCCCTGGCCCTGTGTAAGCCAAAAGAGGGAAAAAGATGCAGGAAAGAAAGCCAAGCAGAAGACAACAGGTTAATGACAAGAATAAATGCGTTGACACGGAAGCAGGCCGGCTGCTATTTAACTGAGAAAGAGAGTATAAAGTTCGGAACCCATTAAAGACCGCTTTTGGAGCGACAATCTCCAAGCAAGTCAACATGGCTGGCTGTTGTGGTGCGTATACAAAGATCCAGGGGGTTACAGAGAGACATGGGATTGGCGGAGGCGAACTTGCCCCCTGACATTGTGGATGCCAAGTCAAACGGGAGATCCTGCGGGGCTCTCTTCCTCCAGTCGGAAACAGTCATGCGAGGTTTCGACGAGTTGCATGCACGAAACTCTCCATCGATCTCAAACGCTGCGGACTGGACGCAGACACCCCAGGCAGCTCGCATTAACTACCGGTAACCTTTTGGACTTTCTCACACAGCTCAGAGGGGCAAAAGGTGGACGAGCCGAATGGCCTCGCCTCCGCATCGACCGATTTCCTGGCCGGCTTGAATCTGATGTACCAGGATCTCCGGGTCGGCTATTGTGGTCTCCATTATGCTCGCTGCTATATGGTACGCTCGCCAGGCCGCTTGCCACCACGGCCTCGGAGTGCCCTTCACCGAGCGGTTGTTGTGGAACAGCACAAGGGACCAAACAGGTAGGTACGATGAGAAAGCCCAAATCCGCCGCATGAAAGATCGACTTAAACGGGCCGGTATGTACGGGGTACTGTACAGGGCGGCTGTTGACTTGCCATTGATTATGGCAGATCCGCCGCTGTGTCCAGTTTATGCGAGCCAGAATTTTGTTCCAGAGCACGGGCTACGGGAACCGCGTCTGGGTAGGTGTTGAGGCGACAAGTTGAGCGGGGAATCGAAACGCAAAACCGCCATTGGGTATTCGAGTGATGCTCGAAACCCTTCGTAATCCGGCGTCGAAGTGCCTGGCCCAATCAACCGTTTCCATGTGCAGAGAGCAATGAGAGGGGATCTTGAGGTTTGTGGCTGGTCCCGCCGAGAGGGTAGAAAGCATGCTTGGCGACCGGTTGCAACGGGATGCGGCTGTCGGTGTTGCGATTGGTTACATTGAATTTTCGGGAATGAGTCTAGAGTGCTCGGATAAATTTGTTGCAACCTTGGAAGACAGAGAATGGAATAGACAGTTATTAGAGAGATAAGCGGTTGCAGGCAAGTCCAGATTGGCGCTAACATTTTTCATCGCGGCTACAGACGGGCCCACGAAACTGGTAACGTGAGCTTGAGATGAATGTGTGGGGATGGCACAGCATGGGACTTGTGTTTGCCTGAGCGAAACCCTTCAGAAAAGATTCCAATAACATATGAACTACAAATTCAACCCAAACTGGTTCAACAGAACATATAGCGGCGCAAGGGTGGTAGGTCCGAAACATGTGTCGCTCATGAGATGCCAAGCGACCTGTTTGGTGCAGGTCTCTCGTGTCTCCGTCCGTCGCACACAAGCAGGGATTGCTTTTTGTTACACCATGATTCAGGCAGCTTGTGGTTTCAACTTCATGTCGCCTGCTCCACGCGTCGAATTGGGCATCTGAAACACCAAGCCTTCACCGAACCACCCCGCCGATTTGTTTTGATGCTCCCAATGCAACCGCCGTGTCGGAGATTTACCAGTGGCATTCTTTGGCGGAGATGGCCTTTTCTGGCTTGGAGAAACCTTACCCAGTCTCGCTAGTCTCGCCCCCGTCTCGCTGCACACCATTAGCGACGGTGACGAGCCTCTCGAGCAACCTCGGTTCCTTGGACCGAACGCAGCCATGAAATCGTACGCCTGGCGAGCCCTATTGCGCTGGTCCTCCAATTCCAGCTGACCGCCATGGACGGGGATTACCAGACGAGTTTTTCTCCCTGTGACTTATCCCGCATTCAGTTGCACTTGCTCTTGAACGGTGAGCACACCTCAATCGTGGCAAGCTCTCGAAATCGAAACCCAGACCATGTGCTGACCTTTCGATTGGATTATATGTACTGTAGGTGTTTGTAATATCTGGACATGATACATCCACCATCGACTCTGGCTTGAGCAGCGTTGTCCACAAAATCAAAGGATCGATCATCAGAGGTGCCCGTGGATTCAGCCACGGTCCGCAACCTGCCCATACAGCATGCCAAAAAAATGAGGTCTGCCGGATTCTTCTTCGGACCATCGAAGCCGGGCAACCACTCCCAGGTTCTACCTATTCAGCCTGTCGACGGTGGCCCCGGAATCTCGGCCGCAGCTCAAAAGGCCCCACTCGCCGTTCGCTATGTGGGGCCGGCTCGGAAGCATTCCCGGGGCTGGGCGGTTCACCGGCGGGCTGAGCTCCGCCGAGTCGGCAAAGCTCAGCACGGCACTTTGGGGACTGGAAGTCACAAAGGCCCCTTCACTGCAACAAATTTCAGCCACAACAAGCCACAATTCAGCCAGCTCTTGTAACCCCAAGATTTGAGGTCTTGGTCGGAATGTGCACCCCCGGCCCTCTAAGCGCCTGTTGCCGCTCGCCAAGCGCTGGGAAACGATTATGATTCGTCCTCCAACGCCGCAAGGGGGTTTGACTGCAAGAGCGAACCGCGCGGGAAACGGCGCAGTTGGCGACTCCAAGAGCCAGGGAGAGTGTTTGCAGTCGGCAATGGGGTGCTTGGGGGCCGTTTATATAGAACCCGAGGGCGCCTCTTTGTTTGCTTGGGTTTGATATAACTTTCTCTTGTCCTCTCCTCTCTTGTCACTCGTGCGCCCGACACAGACGGAGCATCCTCCGTCGCCGTCGCGGCAAGCGCCTTGCTCGCGCAGTTTCTTTACCATCTCTTTCTTTGTATTCAACCAGCACTCAATGGATATTTTGATTTTACGGGTTTTCTTCTCTCAAGCTGCTTCGGGCAGACGGCCGGACTGGCTGTTTCCAGTCAGCAAGAGCTCGGACAGAGTACCACAGGCGTTGCCGTCGACAAACGAGCTATCTCAATAGCGAGACTCACTCCTTCCCTTGAGACAATCTACTCGACTGGCGATGTCACGAAGAGGAAAACCGCCGGCTTCGGGTTCAATTTCCAGGTTGAATACGGCCCAGATACCATGGCCTTTGGGGATTTTGTCCCGTCGATCTCGAGGTCCCGACTGAATGTTTGACCGGGGCTTGCTTCGATGAGTTTGACTGTTCACGGGCTGCGGGCTTGTTGGGGAAACCGCTTATTCCACCATTAGTTGGCAAGTCCACCAACCACATCGGGGAGACGCTCAGGCTTATACTAACAGCGTGCCACTTAGCTCAGCTAGTCGTTCCGCCTTCTGTTCGTCGGCGATTCTCACTCCTTAGAGTGGTATTGCAGCCTCATACACCTACTACGCCTGCGGAGAACGTTCAGGCCCAAATGTATGTTATGGATTTACGGTTGACTTTTTACCAACCGATTCATCCACACGAACCTTTACTACATCCACAGTTTCGACCAGCTCTCAACGTCGATCCTCAGCCCTGGACCGGGCATCATTCCAGCGCCAAGCCAGTCCAACACCCCGAGCAATACGGGGACCTTGCAACCCAACACGCAGTCCAACAGCGAAGGCACCACCATCAGCACCGGCGCTATCGTAGGCGGCGCGGTCGGCGGCCTGGCGGTCCTCTGCAGCTTCGCCTTCGCCGTGTTCTGGCTTGTCCGCCGAAAGAAGAACGCAAACGCACACGCCAAATCAGAATCCGACAGTGATACATATATGGCATACAAACCGGAGCTGGAAGCGTATGAGCGCGAGCGGCAGCGTGCGGAGTTGTTCGGCCGAGGAATGACGCCAGAGATGTCCTCACAAGGGCCGGCCGCGTACGATACTCCGAGTCGCCGCCTCCACTACCCCCTGATGACGCCGGTGGAGCTTCCGGCGGCTGGTGGTTGGAAGTGATGATTATTAGGAAAGAGTTCGTTAAGGAGTTGTTGTTTGTATTTGGCGGATCACGGCTGGGCCCGGGAGTATTGGTTTAACCCGTCGCATATGGCTGGTCTTGTACACTTGGAAGGAACGGACAAGGACTTTACTCAATCTTGATTGCGGTGTCGGAACCTGGGTAAGTGCCTACGCAGAGGTTCTTGTCCACGCGGAGGCCTGTTGGTTTTAAGGGCGGTTGACGCAGATGACGTTGCCCACAGAGAGCTCGATGAATGCAGAGGATGCAGGGGCTGGTTGATAGGGAGGTCGACCACACACAGAGGCATCTGCAGATCAATTAGTCGGTGCGCTACAAAGAGGATCCATTTGGTACCAAATAGAGGCACATAGAGTCAAAGCAACACAGAGAGCTGGAGCAGTGCAGGGACCCAGAGAGTCGAAGATATCATGGATGAAGGTCGGGGTTTGGAGATAGAAGATCTTGCTCCACGCCCGGACGCCATCACATCGGCCATAAGTCACCTGGGCCACTTGAGCAATTGAAGTCGTCACTTTCGGTCGTCGTCGCCGATGGCAGTGGCGGACGCTGGTGATGGTGGTTGCGGTGTTGAATTTCGAGTAAAGTATACTAAAGAGGTTAGAATACTTGGGTGAACCCGGCCGAGTACTCCGTATACCCTCTGCGTGACCAGCAGGTGCTGCACTTCCATCTGGCATCGATACAGCACTCAACAGCTTGATCACAGACGGGTTTGCCAGATGGTTGCTAAGGTAGGTAGCCAGCTGAGTCTGAAGGCCAATCGAAGATCCCGACC